>NC_056734.1:283315246-283370246 GCF_019279795.1 Protopterus annectens | reverse complement strand
TCTTTTCAAATATAACTTTGACCATTGGATGGTAATTTGCTAATTCATATTTAGGCTGACCCCTGTGTCTCCTATAGACTATAAAATTACTTTTTTTATGTCTTAACAATAGTCATATCAAGGTAATGAATGTCATGAAATTAATATTGGTTAGTAAACCTCAAAAATGTTGTAGTATGGTCATGGAAGTCTACAGACTTTAACATTCTAGCCTCAGCATCTTACCAAGGAATAAAAATGGCATCTATAATCCTAGCATATAGCACCCAACTGGCCACATATTAAGAACTGAAAATAGAATTGCACTCCTAAGATGTCAAAACTAAATTAGCATTAACCAGTGCCCAAGCAGCATTCACCACTACACTACTAGATTAATAATAAATCCTCCTTCAAAATATGAAATTGTTGCAAAGAGCAAGTTCAATAAATTCAGATGGTATGTTAATTTCCATTTTAGACAAAGGACTGTTGGGTGATAAACTCTCCCTTAACCAACCTAAACCATCATCTTGGGAGTAACTGAAAATAAATCTACTATATCAATTGCAACCAAAATGTAATCACCTCTATAAGAAATGCCTTTAAAAGATGAAAAAAATCACAGGAATCCTTGAATAAATGGAGGAAAATTGTAAAGAAATTCAATTTTTTTGATTTCTACCAAATGTTAGAGGATTGGGTTTTTAACCTTCCACAGTTACGATAGGTGGAATGTGTAGTTTATTGAGTTTTTATGTACTTTAGGAATTCTGAAAATTGTCAGGATGGTAGGATGACTAACTCTGAAAAAAATAAATATTGATAATAATCTGCTACATTATTATACCATTTAACAATAAATCAATTGTTGATATTCAATAGCAATTTAATTCCTTATATATATATATATATATATATATATATATATATATATATATATATAGATATATATATATTTTTTTTTTTTTTTGAGTTTTCTGAAACTTGAAATTCATATGGTCGAGATTATATGATCGAGTTTCCAAAAACTCAAAATAAAACAAAAAAAACCCTCCAAGATCAGATTACAGTGGGGAGAAGGGTAATTTCCCCTTTAAAGCAATTCAATTTAGATCACAGTACAATGGAGATCAGGAAATTTACCCTTTTCCCACTGTAGTGCAATTTCGGAGTTGGTATATATAATTTACTGGAGGAGAGGTGCAGCCCCCCCACACATGGTTGGTGACCCTTGCAAAAATATAGATTTGTTTTTTTCTTTCATTTTGAGTTTTTGGGAACTCAGTCATATGGTCTTCACTACATGAATTTCGAGATTCCGAAAACTTGATTAAGTCATATAAACTCATATATATATATATATATATATATATATATATATATATATCAAACTAGTATTCGTTTTACTTATGTAGTCAATCATATCCATACTTGCCAACCAGCCTCCTGTTATCCAGTTTCATTAAATATAAAGAGAAGGCCTTCAACAATTTATTCAACATTTCTTTCTCATCAGTGATCAAATCACAACTAAAATAACTAGATTTAGCCTTCAAACATTTTTGAATGTCACTTTCATAAAGCATTTCAAATAATATACTGGTAGGATGTTGAGGAGGGCTAAAAGTATTCTTTTTAGAAAAACATAGCGATGGCAAAGTATCCATACTGTCTTTGTAAAATAAAGCAAATTACGTTTTTGCATAAACACCTACAAGTCAATATTAACATCAGTTACATCCATGCCATGATTAGTGGCAAATAAAAATCTCTTTTCAAAAAGTTTCAAATAATGGTCTGAGATGTCCTTTCCATTGCAGTTAAAAGAAACCCATTATGGGTAAATCAAATGGCATTGTTAAGCGTAGCTTTACATTTCATTAACTGAGAGCCTAAATGCACCTGCCACTGCTTCTGCTTCTCCCCTTTCTTCTTATTGATGTCCCATGTGTCATTGCTGAGCTTGTCCGTTCTTCCTCAGACACTGATTGATTACCATGTTTTGGCAAGAGGAATGGTGGTATGCTATCCTGTGTGAATGATGAGGGTGGGATTCTAAAGGTCCAGCTGTATCCAGTTCACCAGAACTGACTATATAGAGCACTTAATTTGGTGCAGTATGTGAATTAGTCTCAATAGCATGATTATTAGAGTGTCAATCCTGTTTAAGCATATTGCAAAAAGTAGGAAAAGTTGTGTTAGTCCCATAAGCTATTCTATCTCCCAAAGTTTTGTTTGTTTCCTTCCCTGGATGGTTTTGACCTTAGTTTCCACATCATGAAATTTCTCCATATACCTTTCATGCTTAGACTCAAGTAATAGATCATTGCTGATGAAAGTATTCAAGAGGGAAAATATAATCCAATTACCCAAGTTGCCTCGTTTTATCCTTGGCTAAAAGGATAATTTAATCGCATTGATAATGGTCAAACAATTCCAGCAACTCCCAACATTAAAGTGAGTACTCCATCAAAGTATTTGGAAAAGTCCTTGTGCACAAACCCTTAGGAACCCTCCTGTTTTAATATAGTCTAAAAAGAAATGTTTATTGAACTGCAAATGTCTATATTTCTTAAGTTTTTTTTTAAATGTACTAATTGTGCCTCTATATTTTAACCCGCCTGCACTGTAAATGCTATAGCAAACAATGGTGCCAAAAATCATGTATCATGAACCAGTACTCTGTTATAGACTTGCAATTGCTGCTGAAAACCTATAACAATATCCTCCACAGATTAGCTCTTCTACAATAAATTCTGAACATTCACATAATTCTCTCCTGTAAATATCTTCCATCTCTGAACAATTCAAACCTTGGTTTAGTCTTGCTTCTTTTACCAAATCAACAATGAGCTCAGGACCAATGAGCAGAGGCACTGACTGTAAGAGACCATTTGGTTAAGCTGCTGAACCAGGCAGGTGAGATTCCCTATTAGGGAAGTTAATTGTGTGAAATCACCCATGGGTCTTCTGTCTGAATTTGGACTGGAAATAACATTTTGAGAGGGCATTACAGAAGTAGGTACTCACACTGAAATAGCAAAAAAAAAAAAAACAAAAAAAAAACAAGAGTGAGGTAATGTCACCAAACAAACATATTAACCAGAAAAAGGTTATGCTGACAAAACCACTGAAAACTCACCAAGTATTGTCTCACAAGAAAAGTTAAATTAATAAAAGTATAAGTGTTTTTGTTCAAGTTTATTAATAATATGGAACTTAATCAGAACTAAACTTGAACAATGCATTAAGAGACATTTACGTAAACCCATCCCTTAAATAAACCACAATCAGCAGACCAAACTAATCAGTACATTAAACTTCTAATAACTAAGTCACAAAGGTTAAAAACATCTGCAGGATATTGATTCTACTTGCATCTTTGTTAACTGCAAAGAAGATGGAGTCATCAAACATGTCATTACCTGCACAGATACAACCTGATATTAGATATCCTTTATTAAGATTGAAAAGACCTGTTGTCATTTTTAAGACACCTAGACACTGTTCTTGAGTGAACAATCTAATATCACAGTCCCAGAAAATGGAAACATATAATCCTTCTATATTACATGAACCCATGGTAGAGTAGATGATACGATGGAGATAGAGTTGTATATTAAATAAGAAGCAGTCCACACCTTCAACCAATATTTAAGACTCTATAAAGACTGTTTATATGATTTGTTAACAAGCTTAAGAAAAGAGAAAGAAGATGTAAAATTTCACAAATAAAAGACTTAGCCATCGATCTCAGTCTAGTAATTAGGCTTTAATCTATAGCTTACAGTATATATAAAACTCTGGAAAGACATGTAACCGTCAAAAAAGAAAGAAAACAGAAAAAAAGCAGTCACATGCAAATCAAAATACTCAGGACAGACATACTTCATTAGTATTTGGTAATTAGTATAGTAAGCCCCTCTTGAGTCAAGTAAAACTGACAAAAAATACCTAGATCTGTGGCTCTGACTATGACCCAGAGGTCATGAGATCAACTAGCATCTCAGATTCTAGAAGTAGCAGGCAAAGGGAAAAGATTTTGAGTAGCTAACAACTGATTGCCTAACCTGGGGGAAGACAGAGATAGTTTCATAGTCATCCCAAGAGATGCTGTGTAAGTGGAAGCTTGCACAGCCACAATGGTCATAAGACTGGGTGATGTGAGACTGGTGATCAGAAGTCACTAAGTCACTGATAGTAGCTCTTAGGAATCAAGTGTGTTGTCACACTCACATGCCATGGGGAAGACACAAGACACCCCTATGGTGTTATATGTGCCCATGTAAGCCACCAAGGGGCAGGATTATGACCATTTAAACAGAAAAATGCTAATTGTTAAGTACAGGACAGTCCTCTGATTGGCTCTCACCCAAGGGGTGAAAGAGGTTTGCTCAGCTATGAGGCTTGATAATCAGTGAACAATTGGAAGAAAAAGAAAGACTTGCAAAACGAGGAGGTATATTTGGTATATTACAGATGATGATGATTTCATATCTGGGAAGCAGATGAATGAACATTTACAGGTTTATTTATAAATCAATAACGTTATGTATGTCATTGGTGTCTTTGTTAAATAAGAGATGAAATTTGTGCAATGGCTACGGCATATACCACAGTTTAATATGAACTCTCAGTTTATTTCTTCTACAGATAAGAACTCTTAAGATACTCAGGTGCCCTGTGTTTAGAAATGTATCTTGTTGTCCAATTGCTTAATTTGTAATTTTATAACTATAGTAGGATACTTTGTCTGTCCATCAGTGATTAATAAAGTAAGGCAGAAAATCTAAATTATTCAATCAACATGAGTGGCCTTTTTAGATATCCGACTAATTAATGTTTCAGAAATAGCAATACATTATTAACAATATGGTTTAGTTTGTTGAAGGAACCTTAGGCAACAATTTTACAATAACATATAATTTCATACTAGGAATCAAACACAGGAAAAGGGGGTGTGTCAGCAATAAGCTTTGAAACTATGAAGACTTTGATCTGCAGAATATGTTTTTAGTACTGAAATATTATAAATTCTGAATCAGTGCACTGACCAGCAAATCTCTCTCTTTATATATATATATATATATATATATATATATATATATATATATATATATATTATTTAGGGGTCCACTTTTAAATTACGAAATCCCCAAAATTCAAATCCCTAAATCCTGACGTTCAGAAGTTCGAAGTTTTGGAATCTCAAAACGTATCAATGGAGATCACTGTACAGTGCGGAATGAGAACTTCACCATTCTCTTCACTATAGTGTGATGTCAGAGTTGGTATATTTAAGTAGCAGGTGGTGTGGGGGTGCAAGGGGGCTTGCCCCCTACAAAAACACAATGCATTAGGGTTTCTTCTTTTAGGTGTTTTTTATTTTTCATTTCAAGATTCCAAGACCTCGAACTTCTGAACGTTGGGATTTAGAGGACTGAGGTTTTGGGATTTTGAAATTTAAAAGTAGACCCATGTGTGTGTGTGTGTGTGTGTGTGTGTGTGTGTGTGTGTGTGTGTGTGTGTGTGTGTGTGTGTGTGTATATATATATATATATATATATATATATATTTGTATATATTCATATATTCATATGTGTATGAGCTAATATGCAATATATGCACATATGCCTGACTATTAGATTAACCTATTAAAATAATTTTTCACAAAATTTGGTTTCAAATTTTCTAGAATGATTATTGTAGGCAAGTCCACTAAACGACCAGGGAAATGCCATACTAGAAACTCAGGAGCTCATGCTTTTTTACGTTTATGTTTTTTTGTCATAATATAAAAATTCTACAAACGAATTTTGAAAAAAAAAAAAAACAATAGCGATGAGACAGCATTTATAAACTACAAGGGTGTAGTACTCTTAATATTTATACATTTCAATTATTAATTTTTCCAGTGTTCCATTTAATTGATTTTTAAACACTAAAGATATAATTTTCAGGGTAATTATAGAGAAATCTCCTGCAAGCTAGACTCAACGTGACTCTGGAATACATTGGTTTCTTATCTCCTAACAGTAGTAGCTTTACTATAAACCATTTTCTTATAGTAGCATTAATCCTAAAATGCTAGTTTCTATACCATGATTATACAGATTTTTTTCTGCACGTGAAATTTTGGAAGGAATAGTCCATACCTTAATATCAGGAAATCCTTTTTTCAGATAGCTATGTCTAACAGTTCTCTAATTATTTGACAGAGATAACAATGACATTCATAAAGTTTATAAGTGCACTCTTTTTTTCCTGAAATACTACATGTCCCATTAAGACTATGGTAATCAGTGATTTGGTAAAGATTTACAATTTTGATAAAATAGCAGAACTATCTAAGGTAGCCAAAGAAAGGTAGGATAATATTGTAGATCATACTCACATTGGAAAGGTTTAGTTAAACAACCTAAGGCAAACTATGTATTTCTACAGATGTGACAAGTCAGTTTAAAATAATACACCTTTATACTTGCATAGAGTGGAATACCTTAATAACTTTAAGAGTTTGCATTGTGGTCTTAGTGAAAATAATCATAATCCATGGCCCTCTGCCCTGCACAAGTTTATTTTCAGTAGTCAAAGATGCATCTTATATAAGAAATCTTAAGTTTATATGTATCTCTAATTCCTACTACTTAACTACTGGGATACTTGGGAAACTGTACAGTATTACCAGCAATGTAAAAAGTCGAATTTAATTTAGCTACCAGGGCTACAAAGAGATTCATTCCCATGGAATGCAAGACTCATTCTTTTCAGCTTTTCCTGATATGTCAAGGTGGAGCATTTTATGGATTATCCTATCTACAAGCTGACATGATACAAAGAAGCAGAACTTCATTAGATGAACAGAAGAAAAATCTTATACTTAATCCCAATGTGTTAGTCCTCCTTTAGCTCACAGCTGTTTTGCTTCATGTAATTTTTCTTTCCCATTTCCTTGTGTTTTCCTTCCATATCTACTTCATGTGATTCCCTGTAAAAGAATGGTTTTAAGTTTTATTCATTGTTTCTGTGATAGAAGGATGTGACCTATTACAGCTTTGATTTGTTTTGTGGGCAGGTTAATACATTATTTTAAATTATGACTAAGTACATTTCCACTTAACTGATTTTTAAGCTCTGAATTGGATAAAGTAATTGAGGTATAAGTTATTGGCATTTTATGGAGTGGTGATGCCATTAGAATATCTTGGAAAGTTGTGATTGGACCATTAGAATATCAGGGTACATCTTTTCCTGATGTAGGTCTTTATATGAGTTTTATTATTTTTAAATATCAACTGGGGTTCAAAATACTATTTCTGAAACATTTCTGCCACAAGTGAGATCCAACATGACTCTAGACTACCCTAATTTCTTCACTTCTATTATTAATAACATTTCTGTGAACATTTCCCACAGCATCATAGATCTTAAAATAATGTACTCTAGGTTGTTGGTTCCTTTGATATCCTTTTTCTTTCCAAGTAGCTTTAGCCAAGATAAAATGTATCTACCCGTGGTATTCAGATTTTTTTCTGTACATGAAGTCATGAAGTATTGTAAGGAATAGCCCATCCCTTCACTACAGTGCATCAGATTTTGAGAGATATGAATAATGTTTTGCTTATTTAAGAAAGACTAATGACATATATAAAAAGCTATTAACTGTAGTCTATTTTTCTAAAATACTGTGTGCTCCATTTATCTCCTAACACAGTGAAAATCAATGATCTGATAAAGATTTATATTTTTATTAAATAGCAAAACTATCTGAAGTAAATAAAGAGAGGTGGTATCATACTGTAAATTATACACAAAATGTTTACTTAAACAACTTAATGTAAGTTGTGTATTTCCAACAGATGTGAAAATTCATTATGAAGTAATACATTATATTCCCCATATACCTTTACACTTATATAGAGTGGAATACTTCATTAAGTTAAAGAGCTGGCATTGTGCACTTAGTACGTTTAATATAATCCATTCCTAGCTGCCCTGCACAAGTTTATTCTTGGAAGTCAAAGATGCATCTGATCATATAAGAAGTTTTAGGTCTCAGTGTATCTCTAATTGCTAACACCTATCTTGTGGGATGCTTGTGTAACTGTACAGTATTATCAACAATGCAAAAAGTCAAATTTTATTTTGCTACCTTGGTTACAAAGATATTCATTTTCATGGAATTAAGACTCATGCTTTTCAGCCTTCTGGAAATGACTTGGTGGAATATTTTTCTGGAATATCATATCTGCAAGTTGACATGACATGAAGAAACAGAACTTCATTAGAAGAACATAAAATTAATCTTATGCTTAATCCCACTGCATTCCTCCCCCTGTAGTTCATTTGTTTTTCTGCAAGTATTTTTTTCTTTTCATACCTACCTCATTTCCTTCCTGTGAGGAATGGTTTTAAGTCATTGTTTCTGTGATGGAAGTCTATGACCTACTTGGATTTGTATTGCGGACAGGTCAGTAAGGTCTTTTAAATTATAAATAAATACATTTTAAAAAATTTGTTTTATATTAAAAGTAAAAATTTCAACTTAACAGTTCCATTATTTCTTGTAGTCTAGATAAATGCATGTGTTTTTTTTTTGGTGAGATTACAAAAAGCTGCTTCTGTCTTCAGAACTTTTATTAGACGCTTTTGTTTTGCATATGAACATTCATTTAAGGAATGCCACCAAAATGTAAAACTTCAGGAAGAATATGTAAAACAGAACAGAGTGGTAAATGATCACATATTTATTTATGTATTTATTTGTATTTGTTTACCGGGATAGTCCACTGGGCCAAAAGAGCCATTTTCTGTGGAGGCCCAGGAAGAAAAGCTCCACAGGTAACAAGAAACAAAAAAATGACATACAGTAGATACGTAACAAGTGCACAACATACAGTGAATACATTTGGCATGCGTACATTACTGGAGTATGTACAACAATAGTATGATGTGAGTTAAGTACAGATGGAGTAAGTTCATTACAGGGCTATATACAGCCAAGTGTAGAACTGTAACAAGTCATTAAGCAACTGATGATTTATACAACAGCCATTCTTTCCTGTTCTCTGTATTATTACTGATTTTTGTCTAGCTGATTACTGATTTGTGATGGTGCTCTTGCATCAACAACAAACTACAGCAGAGTCATACAGTCCTTCACTGGATTTCCTGTGAAATTAACTGTTTTAAATGACTGTGGCTTCAGTTAAATTTGTCAACTTTGTCAGTCATCAATGATAGAAATTGAATGATATCATTTTTAATCATGGTTTATGAGGATGGTGTTCTATGCAATGTTACTATGATGGGAAAATGTTTTTAAGTGAAGGTACAGCATCCCTGGAGCTGAATCTATTAATCCTGGAAAATCACACATTAAGTTATATTAATAGGAAGATAATATTAGGCTACGATGATAATAACTAACATTGGATAGTTATGGCTGTGTTGCCCACTATATATTTAAAATGCTTTAAGAATAAGAATAACTTTGGCTACTTTTATGCAATGTTAATGTATAACAGTATTACACCATTATATCTATAGATAGTGTGTGTGTGTGTGTGTGTGTGTGTGTGTGTGTGTGTGTGTGTGTGTGTGTGTGTGTGTGTGTGTGTGTGTCTGCGCATGTGTGAAGGAAAGAGAAAGACAGAGAGACAGACCTTTTATGTGAATCGGCTTTGGATAATTTTAGCACATTGTAGATATTGCATGCAATAATTAGCATTGACATATCGTAAAATAAATTTGTGCTGGATTCTTATCCACAGTTCATATGAAAATCAAAGTATGCTTCACCTGAAGCTCTGTCTTAACAGACCTTTTGCTTTCAAATGTATTTAGTTTGTATAGAAGATCTTTCTGATTATGTGGTCTATTAAAATTGCATTGATAATTTTCCTGATTGTCCTCTGCCAGGAGGTAAAGAATTAAGACAGTACTGGGAGATATTCCTTTGAAACATTTTACATATGAAAACCAAGTTGATATAAAGATGGTCAGATTCAATAAACCCTGTGCAGTTCGTTTACACCGGTAGCTCACTGTTTTAGATTCAATAAACATCTCTACATGGTGTGTAGAGCCACAATAAGTAAACACCATGGCATGCTGATTACAGATTAAGCAGCTGAACTGTATGCTAATCAACCAATCCAAGATGGTGGAGCTATTGAACAAGCTATAAAGCAACCATGTAGACTCAGTGCTGGTTTTCCCCTGTGAATTCCAAAACCTATTGGAATATAGCCACAGAAAGGAGTCTACACAAAAAGAATGTTAGGGGCTGCTGTTGCTTTAATTCATGTGTATGTGCAACAGGCTGAAGTCTATGCTGCTGCTGCTGCTAATAGACCAAGGCCAAGAAGGAAAAGAGTTTTCAGACTCTTGGTTAACCTATTGCAATTGGCATGATGTGGAAATTTTAGAGCACTACAGGCTAGATAGAGACACACTATAGCAACTCTGCAACCACTGCTGTCCTCAACTCAAACCCGGGGCAAACTGAAGGGAACCCATACCAGTGGAGACAAAGGTATGTGTAGCACTTAGAATTTTAGCTACAAGAACCTTTCAGAGACCAACAGAGGGCATGCAGGGGGTATCACAGGCCTCAACATCCGGGATCCTCCATCAATTCCTGAATGCTGTGCTCCAACATGCAAGTAACCACATATATTTTCCACATAGTCCTGAGGACAGAGCCACAAATATGCAGAAGTTCTACCCTGTAGCACACTACCCTGAAGTACTGGGTGTCATAGACTGTACACATATAGAAATTAAGGCACCACCCAGGGAACAAGAAAGGTTCTACATAAATAGAAAGGGCTTCCACTGTATTAATTGCCAAGTCATATGTAATGTCAAGGGAATCATCTTGAACATATGTGCTGGCAACCCAGACAGTTACCACAACTCAGATATCTGGCAGCACACCTCCCAACTGTATCAGATGTTCATTGGGGGGGATATCCAACAGGGTCATTTATTGGGGGATACAGATTATGCACACTGGAACCATGGCTGATGACGCCAATCAGAAATGCACACACACCCACTGAAGAATGCCATAATGAGGCACATGCTCATAGTAACATTGATGCCAGACAATGCCGACAGCCTTTATCTACCCATGTATTGGTTGCGTACTGCTAGCTAGCATCAGACAGAGACAGCCCTGAACTAAAACTGTTGCAACTGCTGGATTTATAAGTTATGTGCTGAACCTGGATGTATTGTGTAATAATACGAATGAATGGCACATCCTTGTATGTTGTTACTTGGTAATGTAAGCAAATACAGTAAAAGGTGGGTGATTTGTACAGAAATGACTTTAACATATGACAGTAGAGACTTATGTGACTATAAGTGTCCTGTATCAAGTAGTAGGCCTCAGGCATCAAAGATGCACACAGTCATGCTTCTCAAAAGTACTGATGGTTACCGAATGTCCTCAGTTTAGCACTATACTTTTGTACTAGAAAATCATTAAAGAGAGAAGTTAAAAAGTAATGAGATACATTTAAGTTTCAGACTTCATAGCTCTAACAAAATCATTAACAATACTGATGCAAAAAATTTTTGAATCTATCAAACTGTCAAACTTTAACTCAGCAAGCACCAAAAGCAAGATTGCAGGACTCAGCTCCTCGGAAAAAAAGTTTATTCAAACCACAGATGTTGAAACATAAAATAAAAACACCATTAACGCCTTTTCCAAAAACTGTTGAGCACACAGCGTTTTCGTCAAATTAAGTTGACTTCATCAGATGACCAGTAACATTTCTTAACTTCCTTTTTATATCACCATCTATTAACTCATTTGCTTAATTGCATGAAATAATCAATTAAATGACATCAATTCGTGGTTATATATAGACCTTGCTCTAAAAACTGAGTACAGCACGAATACCTACGCTACCCTCCCTTTTTTCCCATCTTAACAGTCGTTCTCAAGCGTAACCCGCATCCGGGGCGCTATCTGAGATACACCGATAGTACATTTGCGTCACCGGATCGATCCGGTGACGCAAATGTACTATCGGTGTATCTCAGATAGCGCCCCGGATGCGGGTTACGCTTGAGAACAACTGTTAAGACGGGAAAAAAGGGAGGGTAGCGTAGGTATTCGTGCTGTACTCAGTTTTTAGAGCAAGGTCTATATATAACCACAAATTGATGTCATTTAATTGATTATTTCATGCAATTAAGCAAATGAGTTAATAGATGGTGATATAAAAAGGAAGTTAAGAAATGTTACTGGTCATCTGATGAAGTCAACTTAATTTGACGAAAACGCTATGTGCTCAATAGTTTTTGGAAAAGGCGTTAATGGAGTGTTTATTTTATGTTTCAACATCTGTGGTTTGAATAAACTTTTTTTCCGAGGAGCTGAGTCCTGCAATCTTGCTTTTGGTGCTTGCTGAGTTACTGTGGTATTCGTGGTGTTTCCAGTGGAGGTGATTTTCTTGTAACTGTCAAACTTTCCTAGACCAACATTTGTCAAAGGTACAATTAGCAAAACAACAACACAAACACAGATACACTAAGCACTAAGTCAGCTATGCACCCTGAGCATCAGACACAAATGTTATATATCCCTGAATCCAATTGAGAAAACAAGTATAT
This sequence comes from Protopterus annectens, assembly GCF_019279795.1. Taxonomy (NCBI): domain Eukaryota; kingdom Metazoa; phylum Chordata; order Ceratodontiformes; family Protopteridae; genus Protopterus; species Protopterus annectens. The sequence continues at coordinate 283,357,631 of NC_056734.1, read as the reverse complement.
GGAACAGTTATCATGACTTACACAGGGTGTTGTTGGGGGGGGGGGCTAGGCTGATAAAAAAGGTCAGTGAGTGTGTGTAAGCAGGAGGGAGAAGCAGGCAGACATTTGGATAAAGTAACAAATGGGCAGTGAGACAAAATGAACTTTAAGCTTCACGGCTGAACATCTAACAGTTGTGTGCGTGTCTGTATAGATCATCCAAGTGAAACTGGTGTGTTATTGTCTGCATGAACACAGCCAAACTCTGTGCTAGCTCTGTATTTTGATATGGTGGACAGGTGTGAGCCATGCATGGAAAAGGTGGCAGTTCATCATTGTCATACCCACGAGAACTGGCTCTGCCAGGAGTTGCACTGGCATGTCCATGCCCACAGTCAGATGCATTGCTGATATCTGAATGTGATTGATGTCTGATGGATTTCTTGCCCAGAATCAGAACCCCATGGCCTGCATTTTTCTGGGTGTGGGCACCTCAACCACTAATGGAGCAGTGGAAGTAGTGCCACTATGGGAGCATGATTGGCCATGGCCAAGTCAGCTGACAGTAGATGATGTGGCTGACCTACGCTCCCAGGGATGTCATCCTCCTTCCAGTAGACATTCCATAACAGACATCAGCTGATCCAACATGTCATTTATCTGATCCATTGAATCAGCAACATGATGGAAGCATTCAGGCATGTCAGCATGTGCAACAGCTACAAGCCTAAGCATTTCTCTGGAGGACCTATGGGAACATGACTTTGCCTCCATGATGGCCCTAAACATAAGCTGAGTGGCACAGGAAGACACACCTAGATCAGGTACAGAATGGACAGCAGGCCTCCTCCAAGCACCCCTAACAACCCTCCTGAGTGGCACCTTATCCACACTTTGCCTATGGTCAGAGTCAACAGGCACTGAAGCCTCAGTAGCCACACTTCACTGATCGAGTGTCTCACCCTCCACCTGTCCAATATCTGTCGGCTGACTGGAATGGGTTGGCATAGTCCTATTGGTTGTGTCCAATGGAATTAAAGGGGCTGGCTCAATGTCAATCACTGTGTCAGATTCAGTCTCTGTACCCCTTGACTGTGCCTCTGTATGGCCATCATCATCATCAAAGTCTGCTGATACTCTGACATCAGGTGATGAGTCCTACACTTCCAATGTCAAGCTCATCTGTGATAATAAGCAACAGAGAGGAAAACAATTAATAGCTACACTACTATAGTCAAATGAATGCTAACAAAGTAACAGTGGTGCCACTACTATAGACAATACAGCAATACAAACAATAGTGCTGATACCCACATCACACATATGGATAAAATTACATATGTCTTTGAACTGTTCATCACCACTGACAAAGAAGATGTTTGGCTTACCATATGCAGTTGATGCAATACTTCCCATGGCCAATGGTCCTGTAAGAAGTTAAGCAAAAGTTAAGAACAACATCATCACAATTAACATTAACAAAGGGGGTTAAAACATTTTGTCCTTTATATGTCCATTAACTATAATTTCAACAAGAACTTGGATGAAAAGCCCAACCTAAGCCCATGTGGAATCGATCAAAATGTGTTGTTAACTATAGCAATCTACAAGTCTCACTCCCCCCACACACAAACAAATTTATTGTTAAACAGAACTAATGTATGGCTGTTAATATTTTACTATACAAGGGTATTTAACAGCTGAGATAAATAAGCCTAGCGCCTCCTGGGACATACTTGTTGTCCCTGAAACAGTACGACCAATGTCAAGGACATGTTGTTCTAACACTTTCCTGGGAGCTGTCTGGATCCCTGACAATGGGCAGGAACCCCTCATTTGCTGTTAGTGGTGGCACTGTACCAGGCCCTCCACCAGTACCCATCCAGTCATGGGCTACTCCAGCTGCTCTCCTCCATGCAGATAAGATCATGTCAGTGGTCTTGTGGCTCACCTGATCATATGTCCTGCTGTGGCCACCTACACCATTTACATCAGCAACTATCTGGTACCAAATTTGCATTCTGCCTGACATATCTCCATGTCTTCTCTCAAGCAGAAAGGCACCATGCCACCTAAAAGCTTCCACAATGGCCTGATTCTAAGGGTGACTGAAAGGGTATTTTTGGGGATTGGGATGCCTGGGTGCCATAGTCCTAGATGACCTAATGCACAACAGAAGGATAATACACACAAGTGTCACATAACTAAAAAGTCCTGTTTTCAGATAAAACATAAAAGGTAACATTTTACTATTACCCACTGGAGAAAAATAAAATAGTCAAGATACAAAAAAAAAAAAAGGAATTGTATGTTTGCAACATATTACATTCAGACACAAAACTAGGCTGGATGCAAAACAAGGAGAGTAACAATAGCAACATATCCTTGTTTGTGCCAAAACAGAAATGCAGCTTTGCTCCCCCACCCCCAAAAGAACAGGCAAATGACACATTTTGCTAACATACCATCAAATGAACTGTCCCTGAAACATATCTACAGACTTAATATAGAACATTCCATTTTAAGCTATTGCCAGTCATGTCTACCTATGGCCAGCACTCCCCTAGAGGTGTGTATGGACCATCCTAGAAGGCTAACATCCCTGTGTCATTGACAATATTGGACATTTACTGTTTCATGGAAATAACAATAGAAGAGCGTACACAAAAAAAAAAAAAAAACGTTATAACATTAGCACTTTTGATGACAGTTAATAAGGATGTGCATCTGAGAAAGTGAACTTTCCTGATAAGCATGCCCATGCCATCAGTACACTTCTAAATAATGCATACAAATAAAAGTAACAGTTGCTAATGCATATATTTATATTATATATATATATATATATATATATATATATATATATATATATATATATATATATAAACAGATTTTTCTTAATGACTGTGATGATGTGAGGTATTGCCAGCTATGCCAGGAGAAGTAGGGCAGTGATGTATAACATATGACAGCATAGCTAGCTGGAGTTTTGTAAAGAATTATATGCCATTTGTACATCAAACTGATTTGTACAGGTGTTTGTGTTGAAAATGTATTTGTAAAGCTGCTTGCGTTAAAAATGTACCAACAGTGGGTCTTCTGGACAGAAAAGAAATACACCTGTGTGTCAGACTGTATTGTAACAGATGATACTGGAAAAGAAGAGGTTTAATCTCAGTCCAGCTAACTTTGAAAAATAGGCTGAAATTAAAATGCCTGGTTTAGGCCATAAAGATTTTAGCTTACAGTTCTGATTTCAGCCAGTGAAAACCAAGACTAAGAATCCTACTGTATTGTCTTTAGGGGTGAACTAATTGCTACCCTAGAACGGTGGAAGTTTTGAAATGGTTTTATAGCTTTCAGAAGTTATAACACATTTTAGCAAAGCTCTGTCTCTCTGTATGAACGGTAACACATATGGGCTAATTTCTTTTTCAGTTTCTAGTAAAAGGGGGTAGTGTGGGAATCAGAGTCAGATGACCCGATGTATGTGATGTCATTCTGTGATCCAACACTGAAATTATGTTTTAATACTAGATGAGACAGAAGTCTCAGGGAAGTCTGTTTTTGAAACCTGACAAAGAAGGAAGACCACTTGCCCACTTCATCTTGCCTTGCTTTAGTAAGTAACCATAGAATACCCCTGGGCTTCCGGATATTGGCAAAGGCTCTTGCCACCCCCATAGTGCCTTTTTTAGGCAAGGCTCAAATTCTAAACCTACCACCCTAGAACACCAAAAAGGAAAAAAACTAAGGGTAATGCTGCTCAATGCCAGAAGTCTCAATCTCAAGATGCACGCACTCGAGGCCCTTCTCAATATGGAGAACATCGATGTCTGTGCTGTGACAGAAACCTGGTTCAAGGCTCCTGAGAGCACCCCAGCACTAACAGGTTTCACCTCATATCATGCGTTCCAGCCCCAAAATCTGGACAACACCAAGAAAGGGGGGGGGTGTCCATATTCATAAAGGACACCCACACCTCAAGGTTGGTGGCAACGCACGATGCATCGGAGACCATCCAGGTGCAATTAACCATAGGCAAGACTGCTCTGCAATTTGTAGCATGTTACAGGCCACCCTCTCAAACTCAGGAACCTCACATGGCCTTCCTGAAAACATTGGAGGATAAATGTATCTCCAAACACCATCATACTAGGTGACTTCAACTACCCTAATATAGACTGGGAACACTACTCAAGCCCGAACACTCTAACCCAAAGATTCCTGGAGTTCATAAACTCAAATGCCATGGAACAACTAGTCACCATCCCCACAAGAGGATAAAACATACTTGATCTCATCATCACGAACATGGGATCAAAATGTTCAACACCGGAAGTATACCCCTCACTGGTGAGATCAGATCATAAACTAATCTCGCTGGAGGTCCTCATCCCGTCCCCACCTGAAACAAAAAAGACCACAGTGAAAAACTTCTCAAAAGCTGATTTCACACTTCTAAAAACTAGTGTGGTCTCCTTTAAGGCCCCTGAGCCAGTGGTAAACATTACTCAAACTGCTGAATCACTTACAAATGCCTTCTACCAGCACCTACAGGACTGCATGGTCAGGCAATCCCAAACAAAACTAAGACTCTCTGTACCAAAGGCAAGCGTCCAGTCTGGTGGACCCCAGCCATAAACAAGCTCTACAACAAAAGGAGGAAGCTACTACAAGATAGAGCAAAATCCTTGAAAGGTAAGACACCTTTGATCATTATAAGTAAAAAACTAAGAGCTCTCATAAAATCATCCAAGGCAAATTTTGAGAGAAAAATCGCCAAGGACTCTAAAGACAATCATAAGGCCTTCTTTAGCTATGTTAGAAACCTAGGAGGAAACTCCCAGATATGCTCAGAATTAGTTCAAAATGATGTGAAAATTACTGAACCTACACACATTGCCAACATACTGGCTGACAGGTTCAGTGCAAACTTCTCCCCCCCCTCCCCCCCAAAAGGAGAGATATCTATTCCAGAGAAATGTAGCCCCCCAAACATCTCCAACGCCCAGGTGAGAACTGCCCTCACTAAGGCAAAAAACACAGCATCCATGGGACCGGATGGTGTCCCCGGCTGTGTGCTTCATGAACTCAATGAGGAATTAAACCCACAGTTAGGATAGCTGTTTAATCTTAGCCTCACCTCAGGATACGTACCCAAGGAGTGGCGCACGGCGACTGTGGTTCCACTTCATAAGGGCGGTGCCTCCACAGACCCTGGAAATTACCACCCCATTAGCTTGACAAGCCTTATCTGCAAAGCCATGGAGAGGATCATAATGGAACTCATAAATAAAGACATAGGGAACTTGCAGACTTTGGATCCAACCCAGTTTGGCTTTGTCAAAGGCAGATCCTGCCTCTTAAACTTGGTTGACTTTTTCGAGACAGTCACCAAGGCCATTGATGAGGAAAGGCAGTCCATACAGCCTACCTCGACCTGGCAAAGGCCTTCGACACAATACCCCACTCAGGTATCATCGAAAAACTCATCAGCTTGAATGTAAACCCATACATCACAAGATGGGTTGCAAACTGGCTAAGTGACAGAACCCACAGGGTCAGAGTTGCTGGAGCCATGTCAGACTCAAAGCCTGTCACAAGTGGTGTCCCACAGGGCTCAGTCCTGGGTCCACTCTTGTTTGGCATCTACTTTTCTGAAGTACAAGCCAACACAGGAGGGTTATGGCTGACAAAGTTTGCAGATGACTGCAAACTGGGCGCCATAGTCGAAAACACATCTGACACAGATATCCTCCAGAAGGGCCTCACAGAAATGGATAACTGGTGCCAGAGCCATGGCCTGAAGTTAAACGCTAAAAAATGCATAGTCATACCCTTCGGGAAAAACAAGGTTACCCCTAGCTACCATATAGGTGGCAATCCACTGAGCACAGAAAAGTCATCAGGGATCTGGGGACCCAGGTTGACAGTAGCCTTTCGTTTGACACTCATGTTGCTAAAGTAGTTAGGAAAACCTTCTATATCGCCCACCTGATCATGAAGGGATTCACATCTAGATCAAGGGAGGTCATCGTCCCCTGTACTCATCACTCATTAGACCTATGATTGAGTACAATGCCCCGTTCGAATGTATCTGACCAGACACCTGCTGCAGCTTGAAAGGCCCCAAAAGTTCCTCACCAAAAGGATAAAGGGTCTCAAAAATATGTCTTATGCTGCCCGACTGAAAGAACTCCAGCTCTATTCAGTCTCATACCGCTTGCTCAGAGGTGACCTGTGCCTGACATATAAGGCCATGTCAAACCCAGATTTGATGAATATGCTTCACCTCAAAAAATCTAGATCCCTCAGAACCACAAGGGCGGGAGACTTAAACCTTGACACGGTTATAAATAGAATGTGCTGGAGGGACAGATTCATCACCCAGAGACTCCCTATGCTGTGGAACAAAATCCTGGTACATGTGAGGCAGAGCACCTCTCTGGCCTTGTTCAAGAGGAATCTTGACCAATGGATGGGAAATTGCAGATATACCCCAGGGATTACTTCAGTGTCACTGCTTGACAGAGGCACAGCAAAATGATAGGCATAGTTTTATTCAAACTAAAGGGGTGGCGAAAGCCACATAACTATGGGCTAGGCTTATAAATGCCCTTGGGCAGATAGCCTAGTATGAACCTATGAACCTATGAACCTAATAGTAATTTTTCAGATCAGTGAAGAAAATATAGTGAGATTAGTTAAGTACTGTTTTTCTGTATCTGTGTGAATCTCTCCATCTGTCTTATTTTTAATATTTCCTGTGACTGAAACTCTTGTAAATAGATATTTAGTATTTTCACATTCTTTTATTTATTATATATTTAAACTTTTCATTGTGGCTGGTCTTTTAGAGACTATTTTAATATTTAAGAGGAATTATATTTATTTGGTGACATTGTGCCCACTCCTGAAAGCCTTTCTACATTGGTCAAACACTACAATTTGTATTCGTATTAATTTTACTCAGTGTAATTGGGTATCCTTGTAAGAGCTTTAGAGCAGCTGGCTGATGGCAGTATAGCTATCTTATAGTCTAGGCAAAGGTAGTAGAGCTAGTTAATCTGTGCCAGCTTTTCCCTGGTGAGTGTGTGTGTGTGTGTGTGTGTGTGTGTGTGTGTGTGTGTCTGTGAAAATCAAATCTCCAAGAGTGTGTGTGTGTGAGTGAGCTACTTGGAGCAGGGGTGCCTTTTGTGTGGAGTTGGCATGTCCTCCCTGCAGTTGCATGGGTTTCCTCCAGGTGCTCTGGTTTCCTCCCACATTGGCTGTAGGTGTGAGTGTGTGTGCAAGTGAGTGTTATGGATGAACTACCATGGCAGGGCTAGCCACCTAGTGGTGTAAACCTTGGCTTGAGATGAATCACTGTTGAAGTGACACCCCCGACTCCATGTGTAAATTGGGAAAAAAGGTGTTGAGGATTAATGACTGGATAATTTTAATAGCTTTATTCATATATTTGGAAGAGCACATAAACAGTATAATGTTGTCCAAGGGCTCTGGGTACAGTTCCTGACCTCATGGCAAAGCAGTAACAGCTGTTTCTAAATTGTCTGATGCTGATTGTTTAAACTATGATAAAGTAAAACATTGTTTATTGAAATGTTTTAAGTTAACACCTGAAGCTTACAGAAAAAAAAAAGTTTTGTGAGCATAGATGCAAGGCAGATGAAAGTGTATCTGATTATATTGCTGAATTAAGCACTTATTTTCATAGATGGGTGAGTGGGTGACAGGTCACCACATTTGAAAGGCTGGCAGGCATTTTGGTGAGGAAACAAGCACTTAGCACTTTGCCTGAAGACATGAGAATTTGGATGGCAGATTAGGAGTGTAACTCTGCACATGAGCTACAGAAAAAAGGAGGACCACTACTTAGCAAACAGGACATTATTGCACAAGGTGGGGATACCCAGTGCTACACATGGATATAAGGGAACCCATGGTGGACAGCCTAAACCACCCCAACAGAATTCACCAGTAAATGGGTAAGTCACTAGCTCAGGTACATGGCTATGATCAAGGGTTAGATGTTTTAAATGTAACCAATGGGGCCATGTAGAGATATCCATGAATGCAAAATGGGGAACAAAAAAGTGGGGGAGCCAGGAAAGTGGGAATAACAGAATGCCGGTGGCAAGTTGTCTGGAGAAAACAGGGGTGCCAGACTATCACTGGAGTTTATACCCTATCTCAGTGAATGGAAAGCAGGACAATGCTAAGAGAGACACAACCTCTGACATAACTGTTGTGAAGCCTGCAGTGTTTAAAATGAGCAGTACTTGCTTGGGCAGTCCAGTCCAGTCAGAGCTTTACAAGGGACACCATTCCAAATGCCTTTGGTCAAAGTTCAACTTGACTGGGAGGGTGTAAAAGGAAGCAAGCAAGTAGGTGTGTTTGAGTATATGATCCAAAGATGCAGAAGCCAATCTGTAGAGATCTATTCATTTTTTTTAATACACACTGGTACCTTAGATTTTCACCTTCAATGAATAAAACACAGTGCAAAACAGCCATCTTTTATGCACAGGTTCAAACCCCTAATAATTACAATCAGTTAACTTCAAACAAATCATTTTTAAATTTTTAAATCTTTTAAAGTGCCAACATCATATTCTAGCATATATACATTAAATATTAAATAAACACACCTTAAATAAACACATTAAAATAATTTTTAAAACTAAGTAAATTAATATTTTAACATTTTTAACATTTCTTATCATTTTAAACATCTTTACAAACTTGCTAAGTTCACCGAATTTACTTCAAGATTGAGACCTCTAGTAAATAAAATCCTATAATTTAGAATAAATTTACTTTCTAATTCATTTAATTTCTTAACAACATCTCCCCCTCTAGATAGAATAGGCTGTGCTAATATACTAAAGAAAATGAAGTAACATTGCCCCCATGGTTGTTCACAAAATGTTCAGCAACTGGACTTTTCATATTCTTGTTACGGATGTCCCTCAAGTGTTCCATAATTCTAACTTTAGCAGCTCTCTTTGTTTGCCAATATTCCCCTTCATTTGTTGACAACTATATAATATTGCCATTTAATATGCTCACAAATTTTAAGGACAATGCTATAGAATGCCTTACAGACCACATGTCTCACATTACTGCTCAGGTAAGACAAGAATGAACAACAAACACAGAGACATAAGACAGAGCTGCAGTTTTGCAAGCAGTAGTCATAAATCATTGTGTGATCACTCACTGCACTACATCTGAAATTAATACATGTACAGATAACTTGTTAGTACTGTAGATGGTGTTGCATTTGGTTGTATGCAAAATGATTTCAGTTCCTAGCTGCAACGCTGTTGTTGTGTCAAAGAGGGGTAAGACACCCCTTCTATGTTTTGAAGGTTCATTGGAGAGAGAGTGCAAATCCAGACCTGTGTAAAAATATTTCAGTGTACCAAAAAAACACGTTGCATGGTTTATGCTTGGAGTAAACAAGGGAAATGGAGAAACAATGGATGTCAGATTTAGCTTTACTTATCTTGTTTGCATGGTGTTTAGCAGTGTGTAAATCAGACTAGTGGCCCAAACAGGAAGCAGGCAGAACACCTGCAAACAGGGCATCTGTAAAAGTGTAAAGGTCAAAACAGATACATTGCTGGAATTTTTGCTTTCCATCATGCAGTGCCACTAAGCAATGTTGCACAGCAGTTAGCAAAATTCCCCAGCACAAGCAGCCATCAAACACCTGCAGACAAGATGCAGACACTCAATAACTGAAAATGGATACATTCAATTAACTCTGTTGGGCACCATGCAAATGTGCTAAGAGGTGTTGTGTGGTGGATAGCACACAGAACGTAAGAATGACTAGGCAATTATGGAAGCAGGTGTAAGTGTAGGGCTCTAATACAGATGGTCCTTGATTCTAATATAGAGAGTGTAACATATTTTTAAAGTTGCAACAGTCCAGTTTATAGCAATAAGGAAGAAAATATACAAGTGTTAGTTCAACATTCTTGTAGCAATAGGTGTAAATCTAGGGCTGCTGTGCACATGGTACTGGGTTCTAATACAGACATTCCAGACATTTTTACTATTATTCCATTTTCAATTATATTCAATATCACGTATAACACTTTAGATAGTAGAGCTTATATGAATTATATGTATGAGGGATAAGACACCCTTACTGTGTTTTCAGATTTATGACTGAGGGTATACTGCCTACTAAATTACTGTAAGTATAATTTATTTATTTTAACATTTGTTGATGTAAAATAACAACTAGGACAGAGTCTATTTTTAGCAGAGGCCTGGGGAGAAACATTCCAGATGCATGTCATTGGAATGTGGGAAGAAAGCGGAGTACCTGAAGGAAACCCACGAAAATGATGGGAGGACATGCAGACTAAACACAAAAAGCACCCCAGCCTAGAATCAAACCAGACAATCTCTTGCTGTGAGGTGACGACATCAACCACAGCACCACTGCACTGAACAACATGCATCTCTGCACCAATTCTGCTATCTGGACTTGGATGGCCTTCAAACTTAAATAAGAAACATACACAACTGAATCTATATATAAGAACCTTGTCAGGTCACACACATACTGGATTAATACCTCAAATTGTCAACTGTATTTATGAATGATTCATGACTATGTATGAGCAGCACTTCTTCTGTGGTAAAGATGAAAATCACCGCTGTGGAAGAAAATGTTTTGTCCCTTATACATAGGTTTGAATCCCACACTTTAAAAATCAATTTTATCAGTGCAGAAAGCCAAAGTAAAAATTTATCAAGTCCTGAAATTTATGCCCCCAGTGCATGCCTGCAAAGTTAACTCAACTAACACTTACCTTCCAATTTTTAAATTTTATTTCCAACCTACAGCAGCAAACACCTCTCAAACTAATGTCAAGCACCAGATTAACCTTCCAGTTTCAAAAACTGCTTGTCTCCCAACTTGGCACTGTTGCTCTCTGCTTAACAGCATGCAAATGCAGTTGGCATCTGTGATGATAGGAGGTACTGCCAGCCATACCATGCAGAAGTAGCACAGTGGATATATGACTTGTGCCATCAGAGTTAGCTGGAATTTTGTAAATAATTGTATGTTAGTATATCAAACTGAATTGTATGGATGATTGTGGTGAAAATGTATATGTAAGTTTTACTTGTGTTAATTGTGTTAAAATGTACCAACAGTGCACCCTGATGAAATGAAGATAAATGTACATGTACTGATATCTGAATTAAATGTATATGTTTTAATAGAGGACATTGGCACAACAATGGTTAACCAGCTGGCTTATTTTAAGAAAAATAAGGGAAATATAAATGAGCTGTACAATCATTGAATGGTACCCCACAGTGCAGAGTAGGCCTGGAGATGGTATGTATGGGAGCAACCATTATAAAGAAGGGATGAAGTGTTAGAAATGTTTCTGGCTCCTAGGCATTGGAATAAAAGCTGCAAATTTGTATTGAAGCAATCTGATAGAGTTTTGTGTCAAACTTCAAAGGGACTACTGTGGGAACCTAGAATCAGGTGACCAGATGAGGTCATTCTGCAAGTCATCTTGGATATTATATTTTACAGGGAGTAATCTCAGAATATAGAGTATTCTGTTTGAGAGTCTGACTATATAGACTGCTCATGTATTTCAACTTACCTTGCCCAAGTAAGTAATAAAGGAATAGTAAATTCTCTTAGATTTAGTTAGGAATATAGTGAAGCTGAGTTCATAGGCTGTTTTTCTTTATTTGTATGAGTCTGTCCATCAAAGTTTTCAATATTTTCTGTGATTTGAACTCTGTGGTTTACTGTGAATGTATATTTAGTATGTTCCTCTACTTTTCTTATTTATTATTAAATATATTTAATATTTGTATTGTGGCTGGTTCTTGTAGAAAATATCTAACCTTTGACAGTACTTATATTTATTTGCTGACACTGTGTGGACCACTCCAGAAGGCCTAGTCATCTTTGCGAACTACCACCATTTATGTTAGTATTAATATTATACAGTATAATTAGACACCCTTTGTTGAGAGCCTTAGAATAGCTGATTGTGAAGTGCCTGGTGGCATTGGTAACTACTTTATACTCTGGCCAGAAGGGGGTAGAGCAGGTAAACCTGTGCCAGCTTTTCCCAGGTGTGTGCATGTGAAAATGAATGCTCTCAATGTGTGTATGTCAGCTACTTGGGATAGGGACATGAAGCACTGGGTGTACAGAGAGGGGGCTGGAGGACTTAGCTTGGACATTCAGTTGAGGACCTAACCCTACAGCTGTACCAGTAGGTCTTACTGGGGATCTGGAGGGAGAGTGTGTTCCCTGTGTGCTTTAAAGGGAAATTCTATTTGATGCAGAGAGTTCTGCATCTGGAAATACTGAGTGTATCCATTTGTATTCCAAATGCAAGTTCCTCTCCAGTGTCAGTGGTGAGGATTTGGGCTTCTTGATTATTGGCCCAGCATGTGGATGACATGCAGTGATGCCTATCCCATATTGGTAGCAGTGGTGGGCATCGCATTTTTATTGGTGGCAGTGGTGGGATCATTACATGCTCACATATTGTTGAGCAGTGGTGTGGATATTGAATTCCTGTAGACAGTATGTATGCAGCAGTCAATAAAGAATATATTTGTACTGTCAAGCAGCCATAAAGTAGACTTTCAGAGTTTTATATCACAATAGTTTTATTTATTTACTTTTTGTTAGCTTAGTTAGTCAGGGAGAGCAGGCAAGGATGTCAGCAAAAGATTATGGCAAGCTCACAAGGAAACAGTTGGCTGAGATGTGCCAAGCCAAAGGACTAGGACATGCCAACCTGACTAAAGGGAAATGATTGCAGACTTAACCACAGCTGCAGCACAGGCCAGCAACCAGGAAGACAACCAGACTGGCATTGGGGATGTACAGCTCCCAGAAACAGGACAGTTCAAATTTTCTTCAGAAGACTTAAAAATCCATCTGGAGTTAAAGAGACTTCAACTGGAGGCCAACTATTTGGAACTAGAATCAGCAGAGAGACTGTGGCATTTGGAGATCGAAGTAAGATCAGCAGAAAGACTGCAGCATTTGGAAGCTAAAGGAAATGAGAGGCAGAGGCAACATGAAAAGGAAATGTGACTCTATGGCAGAGTCACGGAGGTAATGGGGAAGGGAGTAACCATGCCATAACATACCCCAGAAGAAATAAAGGTCAGTAAACCTTTTCATCAGTACCAAGAAGGTGATAACTGTGATAGTTTTATTCATCTATTTGAAAGAGCATGCAAACAGTATTATGTTGACCAAGGGTTCTGGGTACAGTTCTTCAACCCCTTACTCCATGATAAAGCTGTAACTGCTGTTTCTAAATTGTCTGATACTGATTGTTTAAATTATGATCAAGTTAAGTACTGTTTATCACATTTTAAATTAACACCTGAAGCTTACAGAAAAAAAAAGTATTGTGACCATAGATGCAAGGCAGATGAAAGTGTATGTGATTAAATTGCTGAAGTAAGAACTTATTTTTATAGGTGGGTGAGTGGGTTTCAGGCCACCACTTCTGAAAAACCTGCAGACCTTTTGGTGAGGGAACAAACCCTTAGCACTTTGCCTGAAGACATGAGAATCTAGTTGTCAGACAGGGAATGCAACAACGCAGATGAGTTGGGGAAAAGGGAGACCAATACCTAGCAAGCAGGGTATCACTGCACAGGAAATGGATGCCCAGTGCAGCACATGGATATAAGGGAACCCATGGTGGGCAGCCTAAACTGCCCCAACAAAGTCAGCCAGTAACAGGGGAAGTCACTAATTTAGGTGCATGGCAAGGATCAAGGGTTAATTGCTTTAAATGTAACCAGTGGGACCATGTAGCATATAGATTCCACAGAGGCAAGCTGAGGAACAAAAGGTGGGGGGATCAGCAAGTGGGAATAATGCAATGTCAATAGTAAGTTGTCTGGAGACAACCTGGGTACCAAATGTCCACCAGAGTCTATATCTGATGTTGATATATGGAAAACAGGCCATTGCCAAGAGAGGCACAGCCTCTGATATAATCATTGTGAAGCCTGCAGTGGTTCAAGAGGAGCAGTAATTGCTTAGGCAGTCCACCCCAGTCAGATCTTTAGGAAGGATTCCATTTCAAATGCCTTTGGGCAGGGCTCACTTTGACTGGGAGGGTGGAAAAGGAAGCAAGCAAGTAGGAGTGTGTGAGGATATCCCTGAAGACGTCTTGAAAGGGAATGATTTTGATAATGCAGTACCTTGTGTGCATACAGTGAGATGCAGTCAGGCTTGGAGGCAGGTGTGCAGGTCTGGTAACTTGGGGAGACCCAGACAGACTGCACATCTAAAGCCAGGACTGGTGATGTGGCTACTTAAAGGAGTGAGCTACCCTGTAGCAGTGAGACTGAAGATGATCCTCAGCTGCTGGTAAGTACTGATGTTCCCTTGGACAGAGTGACTGCAAGGGTAGAGGTGAGTAGTAGTACCCAGGCTGACAATGAGGCACTAATATCAGGGGGGTACCAGACTTTCTGTGGAAGGGGAGCTGGGAAGGGTTACAAAGAGAGAGTTGAGACAGACTCTACACTAAGAGGCTTGAGGGGCTGTGTTAGCCCCTCTTGTAGTATGTTATCATCATTAGTGTACTCAGTGATTGCACTCAATATGCAGGAATCAGCAAACTTGTTAAGCCAAAGGATATATACTTTAGCCTTAACTGTCAAGAAATAGATTCCAAACAGTAACGGGCTAAGCACAGATTCCTGGGTTATGCCAGTGGTAACAGATCTACTGCTACAGGTTGATTCACCAACTTTCACAGTAAGTTTTCTGTTGCACTGTCTTACCTTCATCTAAGCCTATCACATAGAATCAATAGGCTGTGACAACATCATAGATCACCAATGGCATGACTCAGTACATACTCCTTCCTGACACAGTTGAATACACATTTTAACACACCCTCCAAATGCACTATGTTCCCTTAGATGGGTGTACATCAACATGCAACCATCTGAGTTGGGAGGACAGCACCTGATGCATCCATGTATAGATACATTGTGACTCTCCCCAACTGTGAGGTAGACCAAAATGTCACCATAGACCTTTTCTAAATGAACACTTGTAATATCCTGGCTGTGTGCAACAGACTTGTGTGAGTTGTTAATGCTACATCATATCTGTTACATCTGATAGATGTCCTCACAGAGATTATTGAGGCCATGCATGATGACAGTAATATCATGCTGTTGAACTTGACCATGCCAAGGCATTTGACACAAGTCCACAATGAGGTATTCAATCAACACTGTCAGATGTGGCCATAAACAACTATATCACCAAGTGAGTAGGCGAGTGGATCATATATGTGGCATCTAAATATGTTGAAATGTGTAAAGTAACCTATATCTCAGGTCTAGTGATAAGGTCAGTACATCAGGGTTATTTGCTAGTCCTTTCCTGTCCATTATTTAAGTCACATACATCACAAATGACATACACATCCTGTGTGCAAACAGCTGACAGAAGGACTACAGACTGTGGGCAATCATTGACTTCACCTGTGAGATTAGTACAATACAGACAGTATCAACATACACCAAAGACTGCTGCTGCAGCTATGACAACATATGAAATGAAACAAAAACATGGGGGGATTTGTTACATCATGAAACCAAATGCACAACCAAAGGATAATGTAGACATCACATCCTATGAGCAGATCAAGTGGTATGTGACCTCTGTCCTTGGGTAGGTGGTATATGGAACATCCACCAGCACGTGGCCACAGTGCAGACTACTGCCTTGTATGTAACACAACTACTAGGTATGTGAAGGACATCCACATCAAAGGCCATAATACCTCCACAGTTCACAGCCTTCATCATACCAGTAACCAAATACAATGCACCTTGCTTCATGTACCTCCCTACACATCTTCCAGTGATGTGTAACTGAAGTGTACCACCTTTGCCACAGTAAGCTGTCACACATCTTATTGGCCATACCTAGATATTCATTTTGTATCATAAACATTACTGTCTGATGGTGCAGAATCCCCATCAAGGTGTTGCACTAAATGCATATGTGATAACCTGTTCCAGTGATGCACACAGTACATACATAGCTGTTTGACAACATTGATGACATGGGCTACATTCATGACAGTGTGGATTCTGCCATAGATATCTATCAACTAGCCTTTATTGATCATACATGTATAGCAGTATCCTTCCTAACACATCCAGCAGATGTTACAGTGTCAGGACGGTGCTTCATTACCATCATAGATTGTTGACATGTTGTGACAAATGGAGGTACTGCCAGCACAGCTAGCTGGAATTTTGTAAATAATTATATGTCATTTGTGAATATCAAACTAATTTATATAAGATGCTTGAGTTACAAATGTAATAGAACTGTATGCCATGTGTATATCAAACTGCTCTGTACAGATGTTTGCATTAAAAAGGTATTTGTAATGTGCTTATGCATCCACAGTTTGCCTTACTAGAAGAGAACAGAAATGTACATGCACTGTTGTAACTGTTTAAATGTATATGTTAACAGAGGAAACTGGGGGATTAACTTCAGGCCAGCAAACTTTAGAAAATATTTGAAATTAAATTATTTTACAGGCTAGGCCATAAAGATGCTTCTGTACAGCTAGAGACACAACATCTGTACTAGGAATCTGTCTGTATTGTTTTCTGGGGTGAACTAATTGCTACTTTGGAAGCATGAAGGAATGCAATTGTTTTATGACTTCCAGCTGTCCAGTCAGATGACCAGAAATTATGTCATTCTGCAAGCTATCACAGCAGTAATATTTTAGATATTATTTTGAGAAGTCTCTTAGTGAGACAGAACATTCTGCATTCTGTATTGAACCTGATAACTGCAACAACAAGAACCATTCAAATCATCATCTGCCTTGCTCTAATGAAGTAAGTTTGTAGGGAACAGTATAACTCTCTTAGATACAGATAAAGATACAGTCAGGAATATAGTTAAGCTTAGTTTAGATACTCTTTTTCTTTATTTATTTATTTGAGCCTGTACTGCAATGTTATTTTAAATATTTCCTTGTGCACCAATACATCTAAATAACTAATGCTATTCTTATTGTAATTATACGTAAATTTCAAAAAGGCTGTACTGGAATTCAAATAATCCACTATTTTTTCTGTTTCCATCTCACAGACATCCCAAGCTAGAAATATATTATCCAAGAATCATACATATAGTTGCCAAGGGGGAATACTGCAGTTATTAAAAACAAATTGTTTCTCCCATTGTAATAACACAATATAAGCAAACAAGGGGGCACAGCATGTCCCCATGGCTACTTCCCTCTTCTGATGAAAAAACTGACCATCCATATAGACAAAGTTGTATTTTAACACTAACTCCACCAAGGTTGAGATGTACCTCCCTGGTCTATATGAAGAGAGACTTGATTGAGCTCGCTGAGTATGTGTCCCAGGCAGGTATGTCCCTAGCCTTAAGCAGCATTCGACCGTCACCCAGAATGATGCCTCAATACAAACAGAAAATGATTGACATTAACAATTGGCTTAGTTTCTGGTGTCATTCAAAGGGGATTAAGTACCTGGCAGCCTGTGATGACATGATTGACAAGCCACAATGCTTTGCCAGATATGGCCTGCATCTGTCTCCCCTTGGGTTTCAGGGTCCTGGCAAAGGCTCTTGTCTCCCCCATAGTGCCTTTTTTGGACAATACCATGAGGTCAAAACTACCAACATGAAAATTTCATCAAAACATAAATTAAAGGTTATGCTGCTAAACGCTAGGAGTCTAAACATGAAACTGCACTCATTGCAAGCATTCTCAACCTTGGAAGAAGCTGACATTTGTGCAGTCACAGAAACCTGGTTCAAAGCTGCGGAGAGCACCCCAGCCATACCAAGTTGCTCATCCTATTGTTCATTCAGACCCCAAGCCATGGGCAGAAAAACAAAATGAGGTGGAGTTGCAATATATATTAAAGACCTACACACCTCTAGGCTGCTCAAACAGCATGATGTACAGGAAATACTCCAGGTGCAGTTAACAATTGACAAGACCCCTATTCAAATAATAGCTAGCTACAGACCTCCATCTCTGACTCAAGATGCCCATTTCACATATCTGGACCTCTTCAAATCAATCAAATTTCAACCCTTTACCCTGATCATGGGTGAGTTTAACTATCCAACCATAGATTAGAAGAAATACTCAAGCCAAAACACAAATACCCAGAGATTCCTTGATTTTGTCAATGCAAATACCTTGGACCAGTTGTTTAACAACCCCACATGATCTGAAAATATTTTGGACGTGGTATTAACCATGATGATTAACCACTGCAGCATCCCTACAGTGTCATTATCTCTGGTAAGATCCGAACACAAAACAGTCACTTTTGAAGTCACCATCTCCCCTGACCCCCCCCACCCCCAAGCCAGGGTCAAACAAAAAATTTCTCCAAAGCTGATTACAACCCCCTGAGGGAAGGTATAAACAGCTTCACAGCCCCCTCCCCTCCACAGAAACTGGCACATATGTCCAAACTTACACCAATGTACTATATGAGCATTTATATAGCTGCATGGTATCAGGAATACCAGACAGGATGAAATCCTCCTCCTCAAGGAAGAGTAAACCTGTCTGGGGGGCATCTACAATAAATAAACTCTATAATGAAAGGTAAAAATTGCTCTCCATGACCAAGAAAGAGCAGGTGCCTAATTGGAAGCAATCTCTCCTTAGCCTGAACAAGCAAATAAGAGCACTAGTGGAATTCTCCAAAACAAACTTTGAGTCCAAACTGGCCACATCTACTAAAGACAATTATAAGGCTTTCTTCACTATGTTCGCAATTTCAAGAGAAGCACACACAGATCTGCTCAGAACTAGTGGTCAAGGACACCACATACACAAACCCTGTAGATATAGCCAAGGCAGACAGGTTCAGTGAAAAATTCACTTCTCTGATCCTTCCATCAGTAAAACAGGACATCCTCAGTACCTGCCCCCCTCCCCTTATCTCTAGGAAGCAAGTCATCACTGCCACTCAAAGGCAAAAAATACAGCCTCCATGGGACCCAATAACATCCCAGGCTGCATCCTACATGAACTCAGGCAGGAATTTGCAGCACCATTAGGCACCCTATTCAACCAAAGCCTGTGTGCCGGCTTCCTCCCAGCTGAGTGGAGGACAGCTACTGTCATTGCTTTGCACAAAGGTGGAGCGTCCACCGATCCAGGAAATTATAGACCCATCAGCCTATCTAGCCTGATTTTCAAGGTCATGGACCTCATTAACAAAGACATTGGCAACCTCCAGACACTTTTGTCAATGAGAGGTCATGCCTGTTAAATTTGGTCGGCTTCTTTGAGACGGTCACCAAGGCCATCTACCTTGACCTGGCCAAGGCCTTCAATACTATTCCCCACTCAGTTATAATAGATAAATTCACACAACTAGGCATCAATCCATATGTTACCAGATGGGTAGCAAACTGGCTCACTGATAGAACCCACCTAGTCAAACTAGGGGAAGCCACCTCAAGTAGTAGAACTGTAACAAGCATTGTACCCTAGGGATTGGTCTTGGGGCCTCTGCTGTTTGGGATATAATTCTCAGAGGTACAGGCCATATCTAGTGGGCTATGGCTGACCAAGTTTGCAGATGACTGCAAGCTGGGTGTTATCATTAATTCCCCTAGTGATGTGGACATCCTCCAAGAGGGTCTCACCCAAACAAATGACTGATGCCAGAAATGTGGCCTCAAACTGAATGCCAAAAATGCATCATCATCCCTTTTGGGGAGAATGAAGTCCCCACAAATTATCACATTGATAATAAGGCACTAAGCATGCAATCAGTCATGAGGGACTTGGGAACCCAGGTTCATAGCTAAATGGAAAGCTTTCTACATGGCCCATCTCATTAGTAAGGCTACCTCATCCAGGGACAAGGTGGTCATAACATCCCTGTATTCTTCCCTTATAAGACCAGTTATTGAATGCAATGCCCCTTTTGGCATGTACCTCACAAAGCACATGCAGAACCTGGAGATGCCACAGAGATTCCCCACCCAGAGAATCTAGGGCCTCAAACATCTATCTTACACAGATAGGCTAAAAGCCCTGTCCCTCTACAGACTTCTCAGAGATTACCTCTGTCTGGCATACAAAGCAATCTCAGACCCTGCCCTGATGGGACTGCTGCATATCCACAAGTCAAGCTCCACTCGAATAATCCACATGCGAGATCTCAACCTAGTCTGTGACATCAATAGGACTTGTTGGTGGGACAGATTTGTGTCCCAAAGACTCCCCCTTTTGTGGAATAGACTCCCTCTCCACATAAAGCAGAGTACCTCATTAACCCTTTTTAAGTGCAACCTGGATGACTGGATGCGGAACAGAAAATACACCCCTGGGATTCCAACTATGCCTCTGCTGGACAGTGGCATAGGGTGCTGACTTGTTGAAACATGGGCCAAATTCTTGGTTAGGCTTGTAAGGGCCTCAGGGCCAATAGCCTAATAACATCATATGATCTTATAAGGTACTCAGTACATTCATTTCATTAGGAAAACACCAGATTCATTCAAAGAATCCTGGAACATTTCTATACCTTCATCCTGTGGTATTACATAAAATAAATTAACCACATCAATGGTCACAAAAGCTAAATTGGGACTATACTATAATTTACATGTAATTACAATAAGAATAGTATTAGTTGTTTAAATGTATTGGTGTCCAAGGGTTTTAAAAATGGGACTATCTAAGGCTCTATTTTTATAAAGGTTACATATTCGAATAGATTTTTGCATTATGATAGTTGCCATCCTCCACATCAAAAACGAGAAATAGTAAAGAGGCAATTCATCAGGTTAGCTCGAATGATTTCAGATGATTGAATTTTGAATAAGGAATATAAACATTTACTAGACATGTCTGGGGCCAGAGAGTATCCTTTAGATTTTGTTAATGGAATTTTAGGAGAAGTTTCAAACAAAAGAAATGAGGAGATATTAATGCATATAATTTTATCCAATTAATTTTTCAGTGACGTCAATAAGAGGGAGAAGCATAATAATAACTTCCCTTTTTCCTTTATTACTACTTATACACAAGAGTATGAGCTCATTTGAAAGAAACAACTGGAAATTTTTCCAATGTTTTGATGGTTTAAATGAACTGGTAGGACACAAGCCCAGATTTGTTTTCAAGAGAGGGAGACCTTTAAAAGAAATATTGGAAAATGGGAATCAAATGGGGGATTTGTCCAATAAAAGGAAAGGTACAGTCAAATGTGGGCACTGTACTCAGTGCAAGTACATTTTGGAAGCAGCAGCGGTAAAGGTTAACAAGCAGGCTGTCTATACTTCCTTCCACTGTACTTGTAATTCTATGGGTCTCATTTATCTTGCCATATGCAAGAAATGTCAAGGTTTTTATGTAGGAAAAACTATTTGGAAAGTCAAAAAAAGAATTTACAAATATTCGATTGATATAAAAAACAAACAACAGAATAATTCTTTATACAAGCATGCAGCGAAGTACCCTGACCATGAATTTCTATTCTTTGAGGTTGATACAGTATATAACACCCCCCCCCCCCAGGTGGTCCTGGGGCTGATTTAATTGAACGTAAAGAGGCCTTATGGAAACTTAAGCTGAATGCTTGTGTGCCACAAGGCCTAAATGAATTTATATCTATTTCCAGCATTTTAAAGCTTATATCTTATAAAGTTTGAATTAAGTTTCTTTTAATACAGCATATATATATATATATATATATATATATATATATATATATATATATATATATACATATATATAAGTTTGTTAATTAATGGATTAAAATTACTGGTGTTTTAAATCATGCGATTTCTAGAAGGAGGGGTATTTAAAGTTTGTTTTTGAATGGTGTAATGGTGTCATGGATTCTGAGGAATTTTTGTTATAAACTCAATGAAAGCGCTTAATCCTGCAATAAAATTTGGGTTGTAGTGACAGTGCCTTCTTGTGCTTCATTTACAACATATACATTTAAACAGTTACAATCATGCCTGCGCATTTCTGTTCTTTTCCAGCAGGGCACACTGTGAATACAATTTTAACACAAGCACTTTACAAATACCTTTTCAACACAAACGTGTACAGAGCAGTTTGATTTAAACATGACATGCAATTCTAATACATTTGTAACACAAGCATCTTATATAAATTTGTTTGATATTCACAAATGACATAATTATTTACAAAATTCCAGCTAGGCGTGCTGGCAGTACCTCTGTTTGTCACATGTCATAATAGTTGTACATGCATGTTTGTGCAGAATCATCTTTGATCACTCAGAATCACATATATTATGTCAGAGACATGGGATTACTGATGGTATTATTCTGATAATGGCTATGATTGTGCTTGCTTATTTTACTGTTTTCTCTGAGCCTGTAACTGTGTCCCACTTGTTGGAGACATCTGCTAATGTTACACTCATATTCAGGCAAATCAGTTTGCAGAGCTTCACAATATACATCCTACCCCGATTGTAAATAACATCCATGATAGATTTCCTCTGCATTGTTCATGTTAAGGATGCTTATCTCACTAAGGCTTCTTCTCCATTGTTATGTCACCTTGTTTGACATCCACATGATACACATTTTCACTGTGCACTCCGTACTGTACCATATTGATATGTGAGTGGTGTTCCTGCTACAACTGTCTTCCTCTGATATACTCTCATTTGTTATACATTAGGATGTTTCACCTGACCTCTTTCCTTGTGTTCATTCCTACAATTCATCTCTGTGTCCCTAGTCAATACACACACTTCCCCTGACTGTTTATTTTACATGGTAGTCCATGTACCCATACAGATCATTACACAACTGTTGTACAGAATGCCTGGAATGGGATTTCACAATAGTCTGCACTGTATACACTGTACAGTGCTGTGTTTGGACCATATACATAAGTGTATTTTAAGCCCTGATAATCACTGTGGCATTTTGCACAATCCCGCTAACCTACTTTACTCTGAGGTAACTGGGTTTCCTATCCATGTTGCTTTTCACCATTTCCTGGCCTGCAACACTGTTGCCAGCCACCAAACTGCACTTATTTACATTTAAATGTGGTTAGCAGCATGACTATGTAATTAGCGCTGCTGCTCACTTCGCATCATCGCTGAAACACATAAATTCCATGTTGGCTTCGCTCAAAGCCTACACGTTGTTTATTGAATCCCAGGGAATATTTCTTAAACAGAGACATAAGGTGCTGGACCTTTCTTGTTTATTTAGTCTGCTGGAGTTTCCCCATTCTACAGTATAGCTTTTCTTGATGTCTCTCAAGCAAAGAATGCTCACCATTAAGTTTTAAATCCCTGTTTACATATGAAACTCAGTCAGAATTTCATCATCCTCACTTTCTGTCTGCTCTGCAATTTTTTCCTGATGGACCTATTTTTCATCAAGTAGATTTATTTTAGTGCATAGCATAACCTTTTTAAATATACAGTTTCCGAAATGCCCTCTGCATTCTTCTGGAAGTTGCAGAAGCTTATGGAGATATAGTCCTGCAGTGGAAGTCTACCAGCAAATGTTTTTGCATGTGATCACTAGCAGCAATGTTATTTTTTCCAAAACTTATGCATGGTTCCCACTTTCTTAGCCTAAAGGTTTGGTTATAAGTGAAATAGGAAAACTTTTTCCACCAGTCTCTTCATAAGTGGACAGCACTCGATTATGTCAGTAACAATAAAGTCAGAAAATGCAAGAGGGCAGAATATTTTTTGACAGAAATAAAATGCATAAAAACATTTTCTCTTTTAAAATATACATGTTGCATCTCTCTTTTGGCTTTAGATCACCAAGGTGCAGTCTTTGGAGCATAAATATAACAAGACATCAGTTACGTTGTGAGCTGCAGTTTTTATATATAAACAATAAAACAACAAACAGATACTGCAGTTTGTAATGAGAGAACAGCTAATGTAATGTGTTGCACTTCAGGTTATTGTTTCCCAATTAGTTGCCCCGAAAGTTAGTTTCTAAACCAATAAACATCCATCAACGGTTTAATTTGTAACTACATAGCAATGACTTCCAATCAAAACAAAATGCACTGCTTCTTTTGGGAAGCAAATAAATGCTTGACAAACTGTAATCAAGATCATCATGTAAGTCACTCAAAATACTCTTGGCTGTCTAACAGAAAGTAATGCAAACTATTATACTGAGAGGGAACAGTGACATCTTTCATTTTTGTCCAAAGTACTGCAATTATAATGATTATATAGAAAACCAAAGGGTTGATTTATTTAGACTAAATGGTTGAGGTTTATATCAGCTCTACAAAAGTAACTTTCATTGGAATGTAAACTATCGGTTAAACAGACTGACTGCCCAGTATACTGGCAATCACATTAAAACTAAAAAAATAGTGTTTTTGCATGGGGTAAGGCCTAGCACCCCAGAATTCTGCAACTGTCAATGCAGTAACTCTGAGACTGCACAAAAGTGGGGGTAGTGTTTAATTCCTTCACCTCAGTGTTCACCAACCTAATACATGCGCGCGCACACACACACACACACACACACACACACACACACACACACACACACACACACACACACACACACACACACACACACACACACACACACTACTTCTATCCCCTTTTCTTCTTCTTTTGTCCTTAACTGTCGGCCAGCAAAGGTGGTCGACACTGTAGTTGGTATGCCTCTGTGGATGCCACTGGATTCTAGACTTCCTTCATGATGCCTTTCCATGCTGTTTGGTCTGTGTCAATGCTTCTGGCCTCCTGTAGATTGAGTCACTGGTTTGTCAGGTTCTATTCAACCTGTTTAGCTCATGTTTTCATTGGTGCAGATTTGTGAACTCTCCGGTTTGCAGGGTGGTCTCTCCATAATAGTCAGCATGGCAAGCGGCAGGTGTCCATCCTACACACATGACCAACCATTGCAGCCTTCTCTTCTAGATCTGTTTGCTGATCTTGGCTGCTGATCACATCGGGTCTGGATGCTTTCATTTCTAATGTGATCACAAAGAGAGATTCCCAAGATTTGGTGCAGGCATCACATTTGAAAAACCTCAAGCTTGTTCAGGTCTGGGTTGAAGAGGATCCAAGTTTCCAATCCATAAAGGAGAATTGGCAAGATCAGTACCTGGAAAAGGTGAATCTTGGTGGTGATAGAGATATTTGTCTTCTTCCATAGACACCACTTGAATTAGGCAAATGCTGCTGTGGCTTGTCCAGTTTTGTTATGGACTACAACTGTTGATGTCCTGGACCAGCAAGCCCAGATACTTGAATTCTTGCTTTTATTTGATCTAAACTCCCCCAGAGGTGGATGTTGGCTTGTGACCTGTTGATTGCCATCACTTTGGTCTTGTCTGCCTTTATCCATAAGCCATGTGATTGGGTGATACAGGCAATATCATACAGGATATCTGTGGCTTCGGTATCACTGTACGTAAAGATGGTGCTGTCATCAGCAAACATCAAGTCAGTCACAGAATGGGCTTCATCATACTGGACTTCCCTAACCTAACCCTAACTCACACACATATTGGCAAAAACACACACACTCACACACACACACACACACACACACACACACACACACACACACACACACACACACACACACACACACACACACACAATTTACCTATTTTGAAGAAACACGCATCTGACAAATGTCCGTATGATCAGCATATATATATATATATATATATATATATATGGGTCTAGGACTATTCACTGAAAGCACATTTCACTGAAAGTCAAATGACTGTGCACAAATCACTGAAAGCACAATTCACTGAAAACTCAATTAACTGAAACACATTTCACTGAAAGTTATATATATGGCCTTTTCCCACTGTAGTGTGACCCTGGAATTAGTATATATAGTAAGGGGGGGTGTGGGGGGCATAGCCCCTCACATAGTTTGAATATATATTAAGTTTAGAAAAGAGAGCTTTATTGAAATTGCAAGTATCCGTGTGTATAGTTCACACCACCCCTTACTATATATTCTAACTCCAGGGTCGCACTACAGTGGGGAAAAGGCCATATATAACTTTCAGTAAAATGTGTTTCAGTGAATTGTGTTTTCAGTGAATTCAGCTTTCAGTGAATTATGCGCAGTCAAATGTGTTTCAGTGAAATGTGCTGTCAGTGAATAGTCCTAGACCCATATATATATATATATATATATATATATATATATATATATATATATATATTTGTGTGTGTGTGTGCATGTTTTAAAAAATCAAGTAATTTTCTGTGGCAATGTTGGAATGGAAAGTATTAGTTTTAAAATACAAGTGCATACTCTAGTTTACTGATTGGAGTACTTGTGTTTTAGAAGAAGCTTTAACTTCAATATGTTACAATAAAACAAAAAATGTGTGCTGCTGTTCAGAACCAGCAATAAACATCATTTAAAATTGTTCAGAAATATATTTATTTATTTATTTTATTTATTTGTTTGCAGTTTGTTAATCGAGAAAATCCATTGGGCCAAAAATGAGCCCTTTTTCAATGGAGGCCCGGGGAGAAAAGCTCTATGTACAGACATATGAAACACAGCATCAATTTATATACAGGCATGTGAAACACAGCAACAATTAATTAATTAATAGAATCAATAGATACAAAAATCAGAAATCAGTACCAAAATCAATAAGCTTCACTGTGAGGTAAGTATAAAATACTGTACAAAGTGAATGTAGAGTAGGATTGTCAGACGTCGTAGAGTGTGTTAGAGATTTCACATGTATGGTGTGATCTAATATTTACAAAAATTAAGTTGATGTATCATAGGCAGTGTTGCAGTATTGTTGCAGTTTACAAAGGTAAATAGGTTCAAAACAATGTGAGGTGGTGAGAATTCAATTTACTGAGGGTTAGAAATACATATGGGGGGAATGAGGAGATTAGGAGGGATGGGAGCATGGGCATTCCCATGTAGAGGAGAGATGAGAGTAGAGTAGAGTCTTGAAGGAGGTGAGGTTCTTGGTAGTTCGGATATGGGGTGGAAGTGAATTCCATTTACGTACTAGGGAGAAAGAAAGTAGAAGATGACCTGGAGTGCGTATGGGTTTATAAACCTTGATGAGATTCTGATTGTTGGACCTATGGGATCAATCAGGGAGATACAAGGTAAGGATGGATGAGAGAGAGGGGCATAGAGTTGGATTAAAGATAAGTTTGTGAACAGTCTGGAGCTGAATGGACTTGAGTTGCATGCATGAGTTTGGGGAGAGAGTCAGCTGAGCAGATGATAGTAGAATCATCTGCATATTGCACTAATTTAGTGTTTGGGATACAGAGATGAAAGTCATTAATGAAAATGTTAAATAGTAAAGGCCACAGGATAGAGCCTTGGGGCACACCTGTTAGAGTGTCAAGGTAAGAAGAGGTGCAGTTATTCCATTTGACAGCTTGTTGCCTATTTGAGAAGTAACTGGAGCACCAATTGATGAAAGGTGAGGAGAGATTGAGTTGAGAGAGTTTAGACAATAGTAGGCTATGGGAAATGGTATTGAATGCCTTAGAAAGGTTGAGAAGGAGGGTAGCTATGATATTTTCCTGAGTCAGGAGCTTGGTTGATGTTATTGAGGAAGGATAGAAGGGCAGTGGTGGTACTACGTCCAGGTCTGAAACCGTGTTGTGTTGGAGTTACCAGATGGTTGTCTAGGAGGTAAGGTAATAGCTGCAGGTGGATACATTTTTCAAGAATTTTGGAGATAGGGGAGATAATTGCTATGGGGCAAAAGTTGGATATTTCTGTATTGTTGCCCCTTTGTGTAGGGGAATAATGAAGGCTTTTTTCCAGAGGAGGGGTATGTAGGATTCTTGTATAAAGCAATTGCTGAAAATACAGATAGGGGGAGCTATACCGTCAGCAGCTAGCCTAAGGAAGTTAGATGGTAGATTGTCAGGGGGACTGGTACATGGTTTTAATTTCTGGAGAAGTTTCTTTATACTATTGATAGGAACTGGTTTTATGGAGAAGGGGGGTTGTACTGGAGGTAGAGGGAGTAGAATTAAGCATGAGAGAAGTGAGTGGAGGTAGTGAGTTGTTATGGAAGGATGTAGTGAGCTTGGCTATAGAGTCTATGAAGAAGGAATTAAATTTGGAAGCTATAATTTTATCAGGGGAGCTAGGGTCAGGGCAAGGGTTGACTTTTTGCCGGGACTAAGGAGGGCTGAGATACTGCTCCAGAATTTCTTGGGGTTGTTTTGAAGGTTAAAGTAGTATGATTTGTGATCAGAAATGACTAGTTTTTAACTGCATTGCAGAGTTTTTTAACTGCATTGCAGAGTTTTTTGAATTCTGCAAGGGAGGTAGGAGTTTTGTGTTTTAGCTAGATTTTCCAGGATTTATCACGGGCATGTATGAGGGTTATTGTTTCCTTAGAAAGCCAGGGGGGCAGTCTTTACTTTAACTCTTTTAGTTCTTGGAGGTGCTAAGTTATTAAATAAATTATTGAAGGAAGTATTAAAGTAATTCACAGCATCATCTAGTGGAAGAGTTTTTAGAGGGTTCCAGTCTGTATGTTTTAAGCAGTCTGAGAAGGATTCAGGCTTGAAATTAGTGAGGTTACATGTTAAAATCTAATTACGCTGTAGGTGAAGGGTGGAAGGTGAGTGATGTATGAAGGTATGAAGGTGGGAAAGTGATCACTAAGGGAACTGAGTAAGGTGCCGCTATCGCAGATGTTAATGGGATGGGATACTAATATCCACTCAAGGATGCTGCCAGAGGAGCTACGTTTGTTGGGCCTAGTAGAAGAGTTGATTAATTGGGAGAAATTATAAAGGTTTATAGTTTGGGAGGTGTTATTTGAGTGAATGGAAGTCCAGTTAATGTTAACATCCCCAAGGATGACTGATTCATTACTTATGTTAGATGAGAACCAGGAAAGGATATCTTCAAGTATAGGGATGTTTTACCTGGTGGAATATATAGGGCAGCTATAACTATGTTTTTGTGGTTGTTGATTTTTAGGCAGGCTAGGGTTAATTCGGCTGTAGAGAAATGAGGTATAGAGTTGGTATAGGGTGTCAATGTTAGAGAGGAAGAAAAAAGTAGTGCTACTCCTCCTCCTTTCTTATGTAATCTGTTTTGTCTTATGATTCGATAGTTGGGGGGTGATTTCAGAGTCTTTAATAGGTGGCTTAAGCCATGTTTCAGAGACAGATACAATATCAGGCTGGTTTTGGGTGAGCCAGGCATGGAAGTTGGGTAGTTTATTGCAAAGGCTTTGGGCGTTGATGTTGGTAAGTAGGAGAGATTTGTGTTGAGAGGGTGGAGTGGTTGTGGTTGTACTGGAATTGTAGTTGGCAGGGGGTCCAGGGTTTTGGTGGATGTCTCCAGACAGGAGTATGGAGATTATATCAAGAAGTAATGATAGCTGTTTGTGGAGTTCTTTGAGCTAAGATTGCTGGCATGAGAGAGAAAGGGATGAACATTGTGATGGATGGGAAGTATATTAGATGTGACTAAAAGCTTTCTATTAGAGTGGAGATAGTCATAGGTGTGGAAGAGATATGGGCAGATGGAGCCAGAGTAGGGTGGTTCACTTATGAAATATGTAGAGGTTATGTGGAAGGAAGGGTAATGTGAGGTGTTATGGAGGCTTATGTTGGTAAGGTTGTATAGTAGGGAGAGCGATAAGATAAGAAGTATTGAGAATGCTGGTTTTATATATATAGGATACATAGTTGTTGAGGTGCAGTATAGATGGAGGTGTTATTTGAGTGAGGGAAGAGTGTGGATAAATGAAAGTAGGTGGGGTTTATTGGATAGTTGAAGTGATCTAATAGGGGCAGAGACTGGTAAGAGGGGATAGGTGGGGTAATATGAATGTGGGAGAGGATTAGGTAGTTAGGACATGGGTGTGGTTTGATATGATAGGTTGTGTGTGATGAGGGACTGGTTGTATAGCTATAAGTGTAGGAGTTCTGGGGGCAAGTGGGATATAGGGGCAGGGTAGGGGATTGGAGTGAGCCTGAAGGGCGAACGGAGTGGGCAGAGCTGAGAAGGAGAAATGGCTGGGAGAGAAATGGAAGCCAACAAAAACTATCAGTAAAGAGACAGAGCTGCAAGCAAGCACAAGGTGAGTGAACTTTCAAGAGATGAGTAGGGCCTGAATGTTACAAAACAGAGGTGAGGACAAATCAGGGGAACTACTGGTAGGAGAGAGAGGCACAGAGAAAAATACTATAGACTTAGCACAGCAGGACAAAATAAATGGAAATAAAGTGGTAGAACTTTAAGAGTGTGGGTGTCCTGCCATCTAGTGGCATAGCTATGTTTAACTATTTTGAGGAAAGTTCAGGTAGACTAGGGAGAAATAGGTTACAGGGTGGAATCGCTGGGAATAGGAGACTGCCTTAGAGCTGCTGGTGTGCACGCTGTGGGAAACAATTTAGAAAGCAAAACCCAAGGTGGAACATATACTCAAATATACTCTCTGAAGGGAGTAGTCAAATGAAGCAGAGGTGTTCTGGTGCACATCCTTCTCAGAGGAACTAGTCAGGTCCCCGAAATGAAGATGGGGGGCACGCGCGGAAAATATTTTCAGAAAATTTTTGCAAATGTCACCTAAAACACTATTCCATTTATAAAATACTTATTTATTTATGTTTCTACTCCATTTTTGCTTGAATCATTTTAACTTGAAGATCTCTCTCTGGGCGAGAGTTTATATCCTGAGATCAAGAAAGGACTAAGAACAATAAATCTAGTTTGCATACAGATGTATTTGCCCATATAAACCTGCTATCTTTGTTTATTTAAGGTTTATGATCCTGACCAAGAGATTGCTTAAATTTACATTGGTCAGAATTGCTAGATGCTAACTTTGAGTGGTTATTTGATATACATTGTGTAAACTTCTGTAAAAATTTTAATAAACTAGTTGCAATGGCATTTTTGTTGTTAGTATTAGGAACTTCTGTAGACATTCCAGTTGCAGCATGTGCCAGGTTAGGTACCAAATGGTAGTCTGGTGGCAGTTAGCAGACTTTTCATTTTTTTAGAGTATACTTTTTATTTTCATATATTTTTCATATATTGCAAAAGGTGAGCTGCAAGTTGCATGTTCTACACCAGTATGCACCCCAGAACACTTCTATAAGTTCTTCTTTATCAAGTTTTCAGAAATGTAAATGAGATTATGCTTTATGCGTATTAAGGAGTTTTGTTTTTGCCAGACATTTTTTCATCACATACAGAAAGCTCTGATTACAATTCACTTAACATAAGTTGTTTATGTTAAGTCTGTAAGGAGTTTTTTAGAAACATTCAAGACTGCTAGCTTTATGAAGCAGTTCCTACTAACTTACAGGTACCGATGATAAATGCTAGGTAAGTTGCACATGCTTTAAAATTATAATCACATAACTGTCCCTCCAATATGCCCTATTTATGTCACAAAACAAGGTTTTAATACTTTGATAAAATAATTCTGATGCTATTGGCTTTGTGGATCTGCAAAAGGTCAACCAGAGTGGGATCCAGGGATGTCTTGTATGCTAGGCATAGATGATCTCTCAGCAGTCTGTAGGAAACACAGTACAGAGACAGAGCATTGAGCTGATCTGCATAGGATATGTTGTTAATGTCCTGACTTCTTTTTATTAGGAACTTCTGTAGACATTCCAGTTGCAGCATGTGCCAGGTTAGGTACCTATCAAATGAGGTGTTGTACTGTATGATGGGTCTGATGAAGGCCAAATACAGAGGAATGATGGCTTCCTTGGTTCTAGATGCCATGCTCTTGCTAATAAGGTGAGCGACATTGAATCATTTCCTTGCTGTCTTAGATACATATTGGTCGAAAGCTTGGTTACTATCTAAATATATCCCCAAATCTCTGACTACTGAATCTACTCTTAAGGTTGTGTTATCAATGAGGTAATTTCCTAAGGTGGCTGACTTCCCAAAGGGTACTATTATGCATTTCTTGGCATTCAATTGTAAGCCGTTGCTTTGTCACTGGTCATTTGTCTTTGTTAGCCCTTCCTGTAGGATGTTAGTGTCCTGCGGATTATATGATTGCTACTAGTTTGCAATCATCTGCAAAGTTGGTCAGCCCAAGGTATTTGATATTATTCTTGACTTCCAACAGGTAAATGGCAAAAAGGAGCAGACCTAGCACAGACCCCTGAGGGACTCCCCAAGTGACTGACCTCCTTGTTGACATGGTCTCCCCATCCTAACTTCCTGGGTCCTGTCTGAGAGCCAGCTAGCTATACAACATGTAATATAAGGGTCTATGCCTAATTATATCAGTTTGTTTACAATGCCTGAGTGGGGTAGTATATTAAATGTCTTAGCCAGGTCAAGGTAGGTAGTATTCACTTTTTTGCTCTTATCCATTGTCTTGGTAACCTTTGCAAAGAAGTCCACCAGGGTGAGTAAACAGGAAATGCCCTTGGCAAAGCCAAAGCGGATTGGATCTAGTGTGTGAATGTTTCTTATTTCCTTATTAATCATTTCCATGATAATTTGTTCCAATGCCTTTGCATATTAGTCTAGTCAGACGTATAGGTGTGTACTTCCCAGGGTCAATTGAAGGACCTCCCTTGTGCAGAGAGATGACCATTGTAGCCCTCCTTTCAGGTGGCATAAAGACTGTCTGGAGGCTATGGTAAAATAGAGATTCCAGTGGTCCTAACAGGTTATGTTTCTGGTTCTTTAGGAGTCATCCTGGGAAATTATTGGGAGCCATCAATGCGGTGTTCTTGGCCTTACAGAGCTCATCTAGGACCTGCTCCCTAGTGGCAGTTGAGGGGTTATGTTAGATGTTTTTACTGGGAAGAAGCAGGGAAAATAATGGAGTAAAATTGGAGCTGAATTTGTCATCCAGAAGATTTGTTATAACTTCCATCTCTATGACTGGAGGGCCCATTAACAACCAGTTCTGCACATTGTTGTGTACTGCCTTTGAGGTTTTGAACATAGATAAAGAAAGCCTTGTGGTTGTTCTTGGCCTGGAATGCTATTTTTACCCCAGAATTGGCTTTGGTGGACTTAATTTGCCCTTTTAGTAGCTTGTTTAGCTTGATAAGAGTATGTTTTATCTTGCTGATCATTACAGTTCCTAATTTTAACTATGACTTTTTTTCCTTTGATTGTGCAATTTATTTAAGTTAGGATTCCACAAGGGTGGCTTCTTTTCTTTTCTTTTTTTGAATTTATTTTGGGCTTATTTCTGGTAGATAGAGCTGGCACTATGCATCTATTAACACAATTGTACAGAGTTTCTGTGAATACTGCTGCATAGGCTGCTGTGTTCTCGGAGTTTGGAGGAGCTTGAAATGCTGTCAGGCTATTGATGAATAATAATAATAGCTGCTACAAGGTTTGCTGTGGTCACAGAACTGATTTTCATTTCAAAGGAGACAGCTTTATGATCTGACTATACCAGGCAGAACACTACTAGGGGAGGGGAGGGAATACAGTGTTCTCCTATATCTGTCAGTACCAGGTCCAGTATGTGTGCACCCCTAGATGGCAGATAGACTATCTAGTCCAAAGTGTTTCTGTTAACAATGTCCAGAAATCCCTGGGTCAGCAAGTTTGCGGTCAAGAAGGATTACAAATTTATAGAGCAGTTGTTAAAGTCACCCATGAATATGGTATTGAGTTGAATAGTGTGTGTCTCCAGTAGGTCAAGTATGTGCTATAGGTTACATGGGTCATACAGTGTGACCTATAGCTTGTAAGTAAATGATATGGGGCTGTGCTTACAATAATCTGAATGTGGAGAAGCTCTAGTGTGTATTTCTGTTTGACCAATCTTGAAGTATGTTTGTTTTTGTTGTAGGTGGAGAGACCTTCACCTTTAGTCTCTGCCTGTGCAGTAGCTGGTCTAAATGTATAGAAGATGATGTAACCCCACATTGCTGGGGTACTTTCCATGATTTTAAACTGTACAGATGTCTGCATTCCCCAACATAAGGAGACCTTGAAGGGAGTGAAATTTCTTGTTTCGACTCCTGGCACTGAACAGTAATACTTTTAGATCCCCCTTGGGTTAATTTTGCTATGTTGGAAGGTTTGTCAGTTTGGCATTAACTAAAAAGGGATTATGAGGAATGACAATGTCTTAGCCAGTATTTGAAAGCCTAGCGTGGGCAGGTACAGATCATCCTTGGCAAAGCAACGTGATCTATTGAGCATATCATCCTATGCTGACAAATGTTGCATCCCCTTAGAATGACACCAGAAGTTAAGCCAATCAAAGGCAATCATCTTCTGTTTATATTGTGGCATCAACCCTGGTGAAGGTAGAATGCTGCTCTATGCTAGGCTCAAACCAGCTTGGGACACATAGTTTGAGAGCTCCTTAATGCCTCTATTCATGCAGTCCATGGAGGTACATATCGAGTCATTTACTCCCACATGGATTATTATGGAGTCAAACTGGTACATGTGGTCCAATTACCTGAGTGAGTGTGTTCTTGAGTTGGTGGATCCTGCCTCTAGATTTTCTTTTTATTCATCCTGGTGAATGGGGCATAAGTATGTCTCAAAATGGAATCTCCTATGACTAGAGTATCGGATAGTGTGCTGGCTTGCCTTAAGGGCTTTGTAATCGAGTCTCTGTGGGGTGTGACTGCAAGTGAAGTGTTGGGTGTTGTTTCACTAGAGTGCTTTTGAATTTGATGAGGATAACTTTTGCGTGTGAATTTCTGGGAGGGCTTTGCATTTTAGGAAGATTACTTTTAAGTTCCACAGCATATGTTGGTCTGTGTGTTAGGTGCATACTATGTGTTGTAACTATAGTGTGTGTTACTGATAACCTGCTCATTATTTTTAGTGCTTGTATATGAGAATTTTGCCTCCTGTAACAGTGTGTAAATAAATCTCTTGCATTTAATATCAGAATTAGTTGGTTGTTCCTGAACATGAAACCATTGCTGCATTGTCACAAGATACCGATATCCACCACATTGGTGGTGGCGAAATTATAATAGTGCAACTCCATGATGTCAGATTCTTATTAGGTGAACTGCAAGGGTGCAGTATAAGAGGAGGTTAAACAGTGGGCTAACTTGGGGGCTTTTTGAAACTAAAAACTAAATTAATGGGACAGTGCTCCTCAGCATGAAAAGTAGTTGCTCTAAGTGCAACTGAGTTACTGGGTACAGTTTCAAAGGTAGTTGTACTGGGAAATTTTAGTTTCGAAGTGCTTGCATCTATAGGAGGCACTGCTAACCACTTCATGAATTAAAATTTACAGGGGCATTGAAAACTGAGTAAACTGACTAAATATTTTTTTGGCCAATAACACAGACTCACTTTAAGCCATCCTGTGTATTTCCAACTAATACAGCCCAGGGCTCTCTATTGAAATGTCAGCACTCGATATGCTGACTGCTAACAAACCACATAAAAAAAGAAAAAGAACCCTAAAAAAAATCACTCTTCTCCTTTTAAATTGCTTGTGTGTGTGTGTGTGTGTGGGGGGGGGGGGGGGGGGGCTAAACTTATATATACCAACTCCAAGATCATCATACCTTGGAGAAAAGGAAATATTCTGAGAAATGGCATCTTGAACTTGGTATATGTATGTCTGTTCTTTTGGCCATTCAGTCTCCATGTTTTGGGACTCATTATAACGGGTCCCGACATTTCAAATGGTTACCAGCCCAGGTTACCCTCTACTGCCACTAGAAGAGTACTCCAAGTCTGCTTAAAGGAAAATTATACTGCAGTTAGCCAAAAGTGAAAAGCTAACAGAAACAACCAGCTGCAACAACTCTTATAAGGCAATTTTAAGGTGATTTAAAAGCAATCAATCCAGCAGCAAGGTCAAAGAAAAGCAAATGCACTTTACAGTGTCAAAATGCAAAAACAGGAGATAAATAATTCAGAAAAAAAAAACAAATAACTTAGAGAAGTGCAAGGTTTCAAGTCAAAGTATTTATTTTGGCCTAGATGGCACTAGATGCAAATAAACCAGACTGAGAACATAGCTGAGGATGCCAAGCATTGTTGAGCTCTTTAGAATTGAATGTGACTCATGGCCCTACTCTTTTAGCTCATGCATATCACTGGATCCTATTTTTCCCAAATCAGTGATTGGCATAACTCCTTAGGATCTGAACTGGTTCAGTATTTTATTACTACTCAAAAGCGATTCTTAGTTCAGTGATATTTGAATTGCATTTCAACACTGTGCTTTAATGCTTGCAGCATGCATTTTCAACATGCCACATGCACGGAGTTAATAAGGTGACTACTGCACACCAAAAGGCAGGCTTGTAGACACACTGTAAAAATCCACTATCAGATGTGATGGCACAGTAATACTGTTGATTTCATGAGACTGTGACTTTTCAGAATGATCCAGGAAGGTTGTATCCTTTGAGAATTATTCTGAAAGGCTGGCATAAAATTATTAATCATTTGTTTATTCTCCTACAAGTAGTGGGATGAATGTTCCCCAATAAAAAAATGGTTACATAATTTCATCACTCCTGCAAAAGGGCCAGCTGAAGGATGACAGACACCACTATCACTGTGAAGTTTCACTATGAAAGATGATTCCACATGCTACATAGAAACTCATCCTTTATGTAATATATTACTAATATCCTTGCTTTGTTTCTCATTTTTCATTTTTTAAATTCATTATACTTCTGCCCCACCATCACTGTCTGTCTGTCTATCAGCCATGTCCCTGAAACCATCCTTAATCATCCACTTCCCCTTTGGTGACACCTTTCTCACTTGTCAGAGTCAAAATCTTTAACATAAGCAGTCAGTGAAACTGTCCTAAGAGGATGTCGAAGTCCACTGTTACCAATAGGATGTCACAGCACCCTGATACCAAGATATTGCCATGATGCCCTGGTACCAAGAGGATGTCACAAAGCCCTGATACCAAGATAATGCCATGGTGTCCTGGTACCAAGAGGATGTCACAAAGCCCAGGTACCAAGGGTTGCCATGGTGCCCTGGTACCAAGAGGTGTCACAGTGAACTGATACCAAGAGGATGCCATGGAGCCATGGTACTAAGAGGATGTCATGGTGCCTTGGTACCACCAAGATGTCATGGTGTGCTGACACTGAATCATTCTGAAAGTACTGCTCCACTTCACCTGATATGCCATGATGTTATGTTATCAAGTATATGTTCCCAAAAGCCTTTCTATACATGATTAGTCACATGCAACATTACAAAGTCTTAGCAAAGTTACCTTACATTTGCAGTACATCATCCTTAGAGTCAACTTCTTTAACCAAGTCACCAGTCGTGTTCATTTTCTATCTCTTCATATTGACTGTAAAACCAACTGTTTTGATTGGCTTTATAAATTGTGGGACTGCAGGACTTCAATGAGCAGGTCCTTAAACAAAGTGTAACACAACGCACATTAGCTTGGCAGGTAACCATTTAGATTGCCATAGCAGATTACTGGAAAACAATTAAGTAATGAGTATCTGTTTCACTTGTTAAATACACAAATTAGTTTTGAACATTCATGTATTCATTCATTTTCTGATACCTGCTTTATCTTATTTAAGATCATTGGTAAACCAGTTCCTGTAAGTTAGCTTTCAGTTTATGAATGGATCACCAGTGTGTTAGAGGCTGCACATAAATTCATACACACACACACACACACACACACACACACACACACACACACACACACACACACACACACACACATTTTTTCTTCGTAACTATTAATATACAGCACTATGATTCAGCAGTGAAAAAGTATTGTTTTAATCAGAGATTGCAAAAGTTTAGTATTCATATCAAAAAGATTACTGAATGTATATGCTCTCAGAAACAGTAGCAAGCAACTGATAATCCTATTAATATTAAGCTTAAAATGCAAAATATCTGGATGTTGGGTAATGTCACCAATGTGATTATGAAGAAATAGAAAGAAGCCAAGAG
The DNA here is from genome assembly GCF_019279795.1 of Protopterus annectens. Lineage (NCBI taxonomy): Eukaryota > Metazoa > Chordata > Ceratodontiformes > Protopteridae > Protopterus > Protopterus annectens. The sequence continues at coordinate 283,319,656 of NC_056734.1, read as the reverse complement.
GATATGAGGATGTCCAGGTAAGAGATTTAATGAGTGTACAGTAAGGCATGACTGGTAAAGAAAGTGGAGAATTGCTCTTAATCAAGGGATGTGATGACTGTTGACACAGTACTCTGACCCTATGTATAAATGGGAAGGGGGGAGGGGTTGATGATGATGATGGTTCAAATACTCTGTTTAAACAACAATATGAGGCTTCATTTAAGCAGAGCTGGCAGGTCACATTAATGAGACAAAATTCTACCCCACACTTAGCTGAAGAAATATGGCAACAAATAACTTGATATTCAAGTTATTAAAAATCAAGGAAGCATTGGTAGTAATATTTGTGCTGCAACTGCTAATACAATGATCACCTCTATTAATCCTATCAGTATGTAGTTAAGTATTACAACAGGACTGCAAAAAGGAAAACAGTATTCAGAACCAGAATGATGCTTTTGAGACCTTTAGATGATCTCAGCTGTGCAGTAGAAAAGACAGACAATTAGACCTGGAAAATTAAAAGTAAATCTGTAAACACAGGCATTTCCTACCAGTGAAAAAATGGCAGGTTACTTGATTTACCAGAAAATAATGATGATCCTAATGTCTTGCAGTACATAAATAAAATAGCGTTTTGGTGAGTACCTCAAGCAAATCCAGGGAGAATTGACTTATGGAAATCACACACACATTTTTCTCCATTTAGCATACCAGGGACATATGCAATCATCAAGGAGCATTAGTATGTGTTTTCTACCCCTTTTCCAAAAAGATAGCTGATAGTTTAATGAGCATCATCTCTTATTAAAATCAAAGACCTTACCTGGTTTTCTCTCTCAGGACTATTGCGTGACAAGTAAAATGATTGCCCTGTTAATCGCATATGTAACAATTGTGCTGCCCTTTATGTCACTTCTTTGACTGAGAATCTTCACATTATTCACATTTCAGAGCCTTGACTCTACCTTTCATATGTTACTCGTGTATTCTTCACTTATTTGACCCTTGAATGACAAATATCAAATGAGTGAATGATTCAGGGAAAGTGTTTTACTCATGGTTAAGAATTATGCCAGATCTACAGTGTCTCAGTCACCAACTGCCAGGGGAGCCATTTAGCCACTTACAACTGGTTAACTAGTAAACTTATCTCAAAAAACACTTCACTGCTTCTGCATGAGGAAATCTTCTCTGCACCACTTCTGCGGGGGACTTCAATTCCCATACCCTCTTATTTGTAAATATTAGCTCCACAGTTACATTACCCAGGGAGAACAGAAGCTACTGGAAGGGACTCATAACACTTAATGGGAGCAGTAGCAATGTATCTGTCCCTTTAATACATGGGAACATACTGTTGAATAGCTGTAGACGCAATGGTTTTAATCTACCACTTTGGTGTACACTGGATTACACTTCTTAAGTATGTGAAGGAGCAAAATATGGCTGCTCCAAATATTGACCACTTTCTAACCCTCAGAATGTACAGTCATATCTCCTTTCTTAATAAATAGTTAAGAATTTGTCTAAAACCAAAAGTGGCCCTGACTTGCATTATTTTTCCTGATTCTCTATCATTAAATCCAGCAATTCTGTATGCAATAAATTAATTAATATTTGCCATTAGAGTAGGATGATGCTAGAAGAAAAGCCCCACACATACACCATTTCTTAGTAAACAGTCGGAACACAACTGATTTTTATAGGCACAGTTATGTGTAATAAAAGAGGAATATACAAAAAGGAGGCAATATGTGAATACGTGATACTGAAGGCAGGCACATATGCCAGCAGTAAACTAATTCCATGGCTATGCAAATGAGGAGAAAAACTGCAAGTACAGTAATGCTGGGTTCATAATTTTGAGAAATTGCAATTTTATTATTGATACTGTAGATTCATAGGTTTATAGGCATATACTAGGCTAATGGCCACTAGGGCCTTTACAAGCCTTGCTGTGCAACCCAGTCGTGTCCCTATTATCTTAGCCATTTATATTTGGAGGGGGCATGTCAGTTAGAAAGTTGCTAGACATTATATGGAGGGGGTATGTTCATTTGGACATAGTTTACTATCTGTTTCTGTCCATCAAAGACATGGGAGCCAGACCTGGGGTGAATTTCCCATTTCCTCTCCTTTGGTCAAGGTTACACTTCAACAGTTTCAAGGAGAGACTCTGCTTTACATGGAAAGGCAACCTATTCCAGAAAATGGGATCCTCTGGGACACATATCTAATTCACCAACATGTCCTGTTTATGTCACCAGCAAAATTTAAATCCTTAGATCTAGTAGATCTGATGCTGTTCTTTTTGTGGATGCGCAAAATGTCCATCAGAGCTGGATCCAAGGAAGTCTTGTATGCCGAACATAGACTGCCTCACAGTAATTTCTAGGAGACTGAGTATAGAGATTGATAGGGCTTTAAGGCAATCTTTGTAGGACAATTGTTTATGCCTTTGATTCTTTTGGAAAGGAACCTTTGTGGGCATTCTAACTCCTATATATATCTGGTCAGGTACATGCCAAAGGAGCATTATACTCAATGATGGGTCTGATGAAGGCCGGATAATGTAGGACTATGACCTGGTGCCATGCCCTTGCTTATAAGCTTGGTGATATAGAATGGTTTTCTTACTGCCTTGCCCATGTGTTGGCCAAAGGCCAGATTACTATCTACATATGTTCCTAAATCCCTGACTATTGGGTCAGCTCTTAGGGGTGTCTGATCGATGACATAATTTATTGGGTGGCTAAGTTCCCAAAAGGTACTATAATGCATTTCTTGGCATTGAGTTTTAAGTCTTGACTTTTGTATTACTCATTTGTCTGTGTTAGATCCTCTTGTAAGATGTTTGCGTCATGAAGGGAATCTACGATAGCTCCTAGTTTGTAGTCATCTGCAAAGCTAGTTAGTCAAAGGCCTTTGACATTAGCCTGACTGCTTAGAAGTAGATGCCAAAGAGGATTAGGCCCAGCACAGAGTCCTGAGGTACCCCGATGATAACTGGCCTGTTTCTGGAAGTGATGTCATCAATCCTGAGTTCTTGCATCCTTTCTGTGAGCCAGCTTGCAATCCAGGGAGTTGTGTAGGGGTTTATGCCCAATTTGGTGAGTTTGTTTACAATACTTAAGTGGGATACTGTATCAGATAACTTATCCAGGTCCAGATACACAGCATATACCACTTTCCCTCTCATCCATTGCTTTTGTGACCTTCTCAAAGAAGTTCACCAGGTTTTGCAGGCATGACCTTTTCCTGACAAAGCCAAACTGGGACGGGTCTAGTGTGTGTGGGGTGTTACTGCAGCTCTCTCCTATATTGGTGAGTACTAGGTCCAGTATATTAGAACCTCTAGTGGGTGTGCACACTTATCTGGTCAAGATTGCTTGTGTTAATAAAGTCCAGGAATCTTTGTGACTGAAAGTTTGAAGCATTATATGTTTCCCAGTCTAATAAGGAGTAGTTAAACTCGGGTCTATATCACATAGTCAATGTTTTATAACTTTGAACATGGAATGTTTGAACTATTCCATTCGAAGTTGCAAAACTTCGACTAGTGATTAAAAAAAAAAAAAAAAAAGAAGTAAAAACAAAATAAACTGTTGTAAGCAGGGGGGCAAGCACCCCTGTACACCCTGCTACTTAAATATACCAACTCCAAGATCACACCAAATTGAAATGAATGAAAACATCCCCTTAAGGAGATTTCCATTTAAACACTCAAAGTTGTACAAGTTCGAACTTATGGTCTCGACCATATGGGGTTCGAACTTGTACAAGTTCGACTATGTGATAGGAACCCATTAAACTCCCTCATAAATAGGGCATTTGGTTAGTTAGTGAATGCCTCCAGTAGGTGTAGGTATGAGCTATTGGCTTCTTGGGACATGGGGTGATCTATAGCTTGCTAAGATATGGTATGGGACTTTGTCTGTGGTGATATGCACATAGATAAACTCCAGGGTATCATCCTGTTTAACCAACTTAGATTTATACTTGCTGTGAATGCTGACTGAGGTTCCTCCACCTTTTGCCCCTGTCTGTGCAGCTGATGTTCTAAATGTGCAGAAGGTACTAAAACCTTGCACTGCCATAGTACTTTCTGCAGCTTTAATCATGTCTTAGTCACAGCACAGACGTCTATATTCTTCAGAGTGAAGAGAGCTGTTAGGGTATGGTGGTTCTTGTTTTCATTTTTTGGAGTTTGTTTTGCTATGTTGGTAGGTTTGTCAATTTGACATTACCTAAAATGGTTCCAAGAGGGTGGATAAGGTTTTAACCAACATTTGAAAACCTGGGAGGGAGGACAGTTGCAAAACATCCTTTGCATACCAATGTGGTTTGTTATCCATGTCCTTCCATTCAGAAAAATATTGTATCCCCCAGGAATGGCACCCAAAACTAAGCCAATTACTGAAGTCA
>NC_056734.1:283270246-283305246 GCF_019279795.1 Protopterus annectens | reverse complement strand
TGTCCAAAGATAGAATGAACTCCTTTCAAATGGAGTTTTAAATTCTAGGCACAGAACTCTTTAAGATGAGCTACACGTGAAACGCTGTGTATGTCCCCTTATGGACAGGGACAGTCTGTAACATACTCAAGGCATAGGCACAAACCCATGCCATATAGTGGGTAAAATGTGGTTATATTGGCTTGGCTTGTAAAGGCTTTTAAGCCATTAGCCTAGTAATTGCCTATGAATCTAAGATCCAGTTTGGTTCAAAATACCACACTAGACAAAATCTGAGTTGTAAATATCTATATAATTCTTTTAGTACCTATAATTTCAAGTGCAGTACTGCCATTTTGTCAGCATTGTTTATAAAATAAATTTCGTAGCCGCTTCTCATATGGCCCATTCACAACTCATTACAGAAAGCAGCTTTGGAAAATATATCATTGTGAACCATTCAAAGAGAAAAGCACTATTTAGTTTACTGGTATTTCCACATAATTCATCAATATTTGAAAAGTACAAGCAATGAGTTTTGTATCTCATTTCAAAAACCCTATTTTTGCCATCCAGCACTGGTTAGGAGAGTGCCTCAATATTTCACTTTTTTAGCCTTTTTATAATACGAACAGAACAGTTCTCATTTATGTTCATAGAGCACTTTTACCAAAAGCCTAGTATATTGAATGATTTATTGAGTTTTAGCACAGGATAAATTTACACAAATAAAAATAATTTCTTTTCTATTCTATAAAGCAGTAACTTCCTCTGTTTTAGCATGTCCAGCTGCTGACATGCACCAATTAACATATTTATCAGCTAGTTATGGTTTAGATCTAAACACAATGTGAAGTTACCAGCACTGAATTCTTTTTTATCTACATTTTGTTCACTGCAGAAGCCCACGGTTATTTAGATTATACATTCCCACATCCCAGGAAATAAGATATGAGTTAGAAAAGGACTTTAAACATATATTATTTTCATAAAGGTGCATTAGCAAATACAATATAAATAGACAAGCCTTAGGAATTTCAACAATTAGGCACTTTTTAGAATAAAACCATTTCTATCAGAATGCAACCATTTGTAATGCTTATCAGTCATTTCTTCAAGCACACATTTCTTTACCCCAGCTTTGTCATGCATCTGTAGTGTCATAAGAGTTTTCTTTCAAGGTATAAAACAATACTTCCTTTGGTAACCACAAACATGGCCTTTCCACAAGCATACTTGTTCAGTACTGCTTACTGCAGCATAGGCTCACCACTGCCATCAAAAGTTGTGATATGGTTTCAGTCTCACTTTATTTGTGAAGGTGTTATACAAATCCCACTTCAATGCACTCTGTAATCTAGAAGCATTTTGTAGTATTTTCTTTGTGGTTGTTACTAGCAGAGTTTGGATTTTGCCAAGATTCTCCACCAATGGGGTATCTTGGAGAAATACTATCCCAATGAAACCACACATTTAACTTAATTTACCATTTCCCAAATCTAGACTTTCGAACAGAACTGGAGGGATATTGTCTATTAGACCAGGTACAAGTCACTTCTAAATAACCTATAAGAAACACAATATAAAGGCAGTTCTGGAAGCCCTTCTAAACAGTTCAACTTTTCCAGCCTCATTTATTTTTTTAATTAAGAAATAATTGTTTATCTTCAAGCTATTTCATTTGGCTTATTTTCAAGTTAAAAATGCAGTATTGTATGCAATACTGGGTCAGATGAATGAAGCATAAAGAGACAAAATGATCTCCCTGGTGTGACTAGACCTGTTGACTAGGATTAGATGGGCTATTGAATATGTTCTTATAGCTTTGACATATTCATATAACATTTTGAAATATTGCCAACCAGTGTCTCTTATTTATCTGTAGGGTCATTTTTATGATTTAGAGATTTATTTGTAAGCATTATTATTTCCTTTTTGCCAAGTCTCATGACACTTCATTTACTAACAATAAAGGTGAGGTCATCATTACTACACAAGGTATGTATTTTTGTATAACACCTTTGAGAACTTCAGCATCTTTCAAGGAAATGATAATGCTATCTAGTTTACATTCAGTAGGGTTTCCAGTTAATCATGTTTGATTTCCTACTTTTATATCTGAAAAGAATAAGCTAAATAGAAGTGGGCCCAGTACTTAGCCCTGAAGGACAACTCTGGTAACCCCTTCCAAAAGATGGAGAAAACCACCAACTTGATTTGTTGTACACTACTGCTTAATCAGTGATTTGCCCACTGAACTACAAATTAATTGACATTTAATGCTATTAATTTGTCAATTATTTTCATATGCAGGATAGTGCAAAACACCTTACGAAAGTCAAAATATGCAGTTTCATTGAGAACGTCAGTGAATATCACAAGATCCAAAACTCAATACCTTTCCTTAACAATCTTATACAAACCCATATGATCTATTTATTTATTTATTTAACATTAGTTTACTGGGAAAGTCCAGCTTGGAACAAACCCAATTTTCAGTAGAGGCCCAGAGAGAAATGTTCCAGACGCATGCCTTTGTAACATGGGAGGAAACTGGAGCAAGCCCACACGACCGCAGTGAGGACATGGAGACTCCACACAGAAGGCTCTCCAGCTGCAAATCAAAACAGAGAACCTCTTACTATGAGGCAGCAATGCTACTGCTGTACCACTGCGCCATCCAGGAATATGTGAAAGGATTATGTCTTTTAAGTCATTTTGGATTTGCTCTGCTGTAACTCTTTCCATTGTCTTAACACAGAATGCTAGTCAGGCTGATGGGTTTAAAATTATTTAACTCTGATGTGATCCTCCCCTTTGTAAAGTGGTATCACAACTGACTGTCACCATATGTCACGGATGTGGTCACATGGAAACTTTGTATTTTGTATGGTTGTGATGAATATGTATACAGTTATCCATCTTTTGATGCTAAGATGTAAAAAAAATATATACCATCACTTTTTTCAGCTCTTAATTTAATTACCTGGTATAGAAGTTATCTGTCTGTGCCTAAAAATGAGGTATTGATATTACTTTACAAATACATTAACTAGTAAAGTCTTTGGAAAACTACTTAAAATATAGACAAATTAGTTGTGTGATGATCTCGGTATTATCTTACATACATATCAGTTTAATTAATGCTACTCCACTATGTTAAGAACAATTTAGATTATAGGTTCCAAGACAGGGAAACTACAAAAAAAAATGAAACAAATTATATCTATTCTCATTCCAATTCTGCAGGACAAAAATATGGAATGACTGCTGGATCACTTTATATAACATTTGTTTTCTGCCACTGCAGGTGTGCAAAAAATATAAAAGTAAAATGAATCACAAATGAAGACTATCCTGATGATTTTAAAAAGTACATTTTTCATATCTGTAGGAAATGTGCAACCAATATGAATGAAAAAAGGTAAAATATAATATCTAAAAGGGTCAAAAGTAACATTTCTTATTACTAGTTCAAGTATGAGCAAATAGTTGTCAAATTTCCTGACGATTAGAAGTATTTTTTTAAATATGCAAGTCGGGAGGTACACAATAATGTTGTTGGCCATACTAACATTCTATAATGTTGTGGTCCAGGATCCCTTAGCCATTACTGAGAATATTTCACATATTTTTCAGTTTTCCTCTGACACCAGACTAAAATTTACAGTCATTCTTGCAAACCTGAAGTAAGTACCATGGAATGCTTAGTTATTGAATGTGAACTGGCTTATTCTGACTTAAAAATAGTTAATGCCATTTGTGGAATGGGACCTAATAATCTTGCTGGTAGTCTGATTTATAAATTGATGATTTATTTAGTTTGTCTACCAAAGGAAATATTTCACAACATATTGTTGTCATAAATCCCAAACATGTGGAAGCAGGCTTATGTTGCTCTAGTTTATAAAAAGGGCTAACAGACATGGCACAAATTATAGGCCAGTAAGTGCAGCTATAAGTCAAACTCAGCAGAATATGGAACAGGTGTTAGGATAAATAATGCTGCTAGCATACTAGTGAGCATGCGTCCCCCTCAAAACAACAGTGTGGTCTGTGTTCTACACTCATAGGCCATGGCATTGGATTGGGTAGTTTGTTGTGTATTAAGGATGAATGTGAACACAGAGTTTAATGAGAAAACCTAAGTCTCCAGTTCCTTAGTTTGATGTCTGCTGCTGCACAATTAATGTCATCAGTAGTAATTAATACACATCAAATGCAATATTTTAAAACTGCAAAATAAGGTTGAGAACACCATTAAAAGTGTATTAAAGAAATGGCTGTGATAAAAGCAACATATGTATCACCCAATATTTGCAAGGGCAATTTAAGTGGATATTTTTTGTTCTGCTTTACTGCATATGATTTTCTGGCTGGCATTAGCTCAAATGAATCATATTTATGGGAAATAAATGTGACATTCAAATGATATAACAGACCTCAGCAGGCAACAGAAATGAACAAAATATATGCAAAAGCTGCACAATGCAGCCTAGGATGCTAGGAACTGGTAAGAATAAATGAACACAAATCTCAAAATAAATATTGAATGAAAATAAATGTGAGACATGGTGCTAATTTCGGAAAATACATCTGCAGAATAAGTTTTGAAAAGTAAAAGTTGAATAACTTGGAAATTAAAATAGCGAGAATATCAGGCTCTACAAAGGTACATTACTAATAAAAATACAAGAGACAAAAATAGCAGAAAATGTAACAGGTAGTTAAGGTCTGCCACTGGGTGGTTTTAGTGTCAAGAGGGAAATCCTAAAGACATTAGAGAAAAATTTAATTTCTGACTGGTGAAAGGAGATAAGTAAACAATAAAATGGCATAACAAACTGAAGGTAATGGTGGAGGGGAGGTAATGTTAATTCAGTCTGACATAAAATGGGTGAGCATCTGAGTCCAAGACAACTATATGTATGACCTTCGGAGTGACAAGAAGAGACAGTTTAAAATTGTTTTGATTTCACGAGGAATTGTCATTCATGGAAGATGCTTTATTATTTATGTAACTATATTTTGGAATATATTGTGGAAAATTTTGATACTATAAGACGCCATGAAGAAAATACAGAAAGGGCCTGAAACTTGTTTCTTAAAGACATGATAAATAACTGTACTTAAGAAAGTTGATAATTTGCCTGGACTGAGGAAGCAAAGCCACAGCAAGAGAAGCAAAGATTTGTAGAGTATCACATTCTATACAAATATGCACATTGCTCTGTGCCTTAGTGAAATTATTGGACATTTCCTATAAATGCTACATAGATATTTGTCAATAAATGAAACAGATTAAAAATAAGTTGCCAAATAATGCATGGTTTAAAGAAAATCTGAAAATTTGTCAGAAATATAAAAGAGGAACTGAACTATCTTTAGACATGGTAAAGGAATGTTCATGTGAGAATAAAGGTGTCCTCACATACAAAGGAAGTTATCTCTTATTCAGTGTCAGATCTAGAGTATGTCATTTTAAGAGTCTGATTTGTATCTAATTTTGTAAATGATTGTACATTAGCATCTGAAAGAAATGGATGTAATTCTGTTGGTAAAGAGCTTCAAATCTGCAATTTTGTAAAAAAAAATGACAAGAAAAGTGGAATGGGATCTATGATCATGCGTGTGTGTGTGTGTGTGTGTGTGTGTGTGTGTGTGTGTGTGTGTGTGTGTGTGTGTGTGTGTGTGTGTATGTGTGCATCTATACATATGCCTGTGTGTAAGTCTGACCCCTATGCTGACAATACAGTATTCTAAACTCCTAATCAATAACAGGGATAACATTTATTTAAGGGAAATAAACCATAGTCAGACACAAATGTAGAATAACATCTTTAATACTCAAGATAAATAACTTCAGTAACTCAAGATATTGCCTGATATGCTGAATGTTTATACTATTCTACAAATGGATGAACTTGTCTCTTTGTGGAATCACCGCAGTGTGTCAGTTGGTGAGAAATGATACACTATGATTTCTTTCAGTTAGCACATGGGATATACAAAGACATGCAATGACACTTGCATATTTTAATAAACTTCTCACCTACTTAAAACACGCATGTCTATATAGAAAATAGTCATGTCTAGATACAAAGGATAACAATTAGTGTTGGCAAAAGCTGCCTTCACTAGGTATCCCTACTCTGGCAGCCTCATCCACAGCTCACCTACCAAGAAAGGAAAGTTGTGAGTTATTATTATATGCCGTTCACTCCTTGGCTTGCCCTGCAGTTCAAGACACCTCTGGTTAGTATGGGTTAGTGCTTTCATATGTGGAAATATATCCGGTATAACTACAGTTCAGTATGCGTTCAGACAGTATTCTTGCTTTGAAACAGGAACATTTTATAAGACATCAAAAGATATTTGAGCTACAATGAAAGAGAACTGCATCCAGGTCACTTGAGAAGTACACAAATAAGTATTAAAAAGTTATGCTATGATGTATGAAAGCCTGCAGTACAAACATTTGACGCCAAGATAAAATACACCACGGGACAAAGAAGTAGCATCAGGAAGTGGAATACAATTGGCCACTTTTTTGAACTGTGTAGGAGTGATCAGTAAGATAAAAACTCAATTCCTAGGAAAGTTTAGACTACTAGTTTAAAGGTCATGTACATCAGGTTTTATGAAAATGTACTTGTATAAATACTAAGAGTGAACAGTACGTATGTTTTTTCTTCTATAGTAACACAATTTTGTATATCAGATAGTGCAGTTGATCCTAATGAGTAATCAAGTGTATAAGAAACTGAGCAGACTGAAAACTTGACAAGAAAATGTAAAAGGAAAAAAAAAAATGTAATGATAAATTCAGGCTGAAGAGTATCTGCATCATGATAAAAAGTATATCAAGTAGTCACAGAGATCACAATAGCTGCAAAGTTTAATGAATAGTTTGTTTCAAGTAAAAACTTGGCAGGCTGCATACACTGAACTGCACACATAAGTACGAGCTAAGAGCTGAAACTGCTTGGAGTGACATATTCGCAGTTTAAAATTCTGCATCCTTTGACATAAAAGAACTTGTTAAACTGCACAAAAATCTGAACGTCACTGCTTTGTCATTTTAATAGTTACAGAAAGATACTTGTCTCATTGTTTTGACTATTTTACAGAATCACAAAACATGAATGGAATTTTGAGATGGTGATGTGGAGGTATTCTGACAGGGAGTGCAGTTTATCTGTTCAATACGCATAGCAGACAAACATTAACTGTAAGGGTAAGGAAGTAGTCTGATGAGGAAAGGGCATCATGCATGCATATCCAGAATTTCACACAATATTCTGCTGTAGAGACATTGGTCCAGTTTCAGTACAGTGACTGTGAAGTGTTAGCCTGGTTCATACATCGTGCTATTTCTGATTCAGTATCAGCCCTGCCATGATGCTACACTACAGCTCTGCAGTGGGCTGTCTCTGTGGCCTACTATTGAATTTTGAGATGGTGATGTGGAGGTATTCTGACAGGAAGTGCAGTTTATCTGTTCAATACGCATAGCAGACAAACATTAACTGTAAGGGTAAGGAAGTAGTCTGATGAGGAAAGGGCATCATGCATACATATCCAGAATTTCACACAATATTCTGCTGTAGAGACATTGGTCCAGTTTCAGTACAGTGACTGTGAAGTGTTAGCCTGGTTCATACATCGTGCTATTTCTTTCTTTTTTTTTTTTCAAAACAATTTTATTGATTTTAATACATTCAAAATTGTAAACAATGACATAAAATCATAGTAAAAACTGTAACCTGAAAACTTTAACATATATAAATTACATTATATAAATTACATGTTTGATATAAACCAAACTAACAGAAATGAGCCAACTAAAGTATTTACATAGACATCCATTAATATATTTACAATGTGTTATTGATATCTGATTATAATGCATATTGTCATTATGAAAGAAACAAACTAATGTAATTTGTTATAGAGATTCGTTCTTCTTCAACAAGTTTTGCAGATTAACCCACAATTGAAGATTGTATGTTTTTTTGGTTGTCCTTGAGTATATAGTTTTTAATTGCAGTTGGCATACAACATTTAACAGATTCTTGAACTTAGAAAAGGAAGGAGGAGATTCTGAAATCCAATTTTTTTGTTATGGTCATTCTGGCTACTGCCAGTAGTGCCCATAATAGTGGATACTTTATTTTTCTGACACATTGTGGAACAGGAGTATTAAATATCACCAGAGATTTATTTAATGTGAAATTGTTTGAATAAAGTGCCTGTAGTAAATTATTTATTTTCCCCCAGAAAGTATTTAAAGTATGGCATTCATAAAACATATGTGCCCAATTTATGTCTATAGTTGATCTACATTTATTACAAATATTTTGTTTTTTGTTTTTTTATCCATTAATTGAGGAGTGTAGAATGATCTGTTTATATATCTCCAGGTATATAATTTTCAATTCAAAGATAAAGTAGTTTTCCCTGCTGGATTGTAATATGTTTGCTTTGTCTAAATCGGTAGGAAGATTATTATTGATAGAGTAAAAATAGTTCCAGAAGTTCTGTGGACATCTGAAAGTCTCTTCCCTTATAGTTCTATAAATAAAAGAAAGTTTGCCAGAATATGTATGCTTATGAAGTAAAATTGATTGAAAGTGGTATAGTAGAATACTGGATTCGTGTTTAGTAATTGATGAGATCAATTCTAATTTATTAGCTAGAGTTAGTAAAAATGTTTGTATATCTAGCCACATTATATTGTCTATTTGATATTCCTGTATTATGTATTCAACTGATTTGGTTTTATATCCTAATGTTAGTTGGAACCAAAACTTAAGATCATTATGCTTAAATATGGTAATTTTGTTTACGTCTGAAGTTATAAAGGATTCTTGTGCGAAAGCTATGGGGAATAACAAAAAGAAGCATTCTTTGTATCTGGGGTGTTTATATATAATTTTTTTTTAAAAATTTGTTATAATATTATGAATGTAGCTAGTAGTATGATTGAGATTTATGTGTATAGTGAAATAATCTTTTAGGATCCATAAAAAGGGGTTACTTATTATTTCTAATTTGTGTGTAGATGGTCAGGAAATTAGTTGTATAGCTGATGAAACCCATAACAGTTTCCACTTAGCTGAGTATGTAGTATCTAAAAGTTGAGTAATTGTTTTGATTATTGAGGAAATAGAGTAAAGGTTTAGATCTGGGAATGCTATCCCACCATTGTTCCAACTGTTTTGATGTTGATTAATTGATAAGCTTGTTTTTCCCCTACCAAAATAATTTTAATATTAAAGTATTTAACTTATTAGTAAATTTTTTTGAAGGGAGCATTTGAATGGATTGTATAATATATAATATTTTGGGTAGAATAATCATTTTAATAATAGCTAATCTTTCTTCTGTAGTGAAAGTTATTGTATTCCATTTTAAAAATAGATTTTGAATATTTTCAAAACACTTATTATAATTTAATTGTATTATTGTTTTGATGTTTTTAGCTATAATTATTCCCAAATAAGTAATTTAATCTGTACTAGTTAACTGCTTAGAGTTATAGTTAGATTTGTTATTTGTATTTGAGTGTATGTGTAAAATTTTAGTTTTGTTGTCATTAAAAGACAGCCCAGACATCTTTTGAAAAATCTTAATCGAATCAAACATGGCTGATTTTGAAGAATCATTTCCTTTTGTAGAGATGAGAACATTGTCTGCGAATAATTGAATTTTAGCTGTTATATCTTTTTCAAGCTCTAAACCCTCTATTTTATTATTATTCCTAATATCATTAGCCCGCGGTTCCATTATCATTGTAAACAACAATGGAGATAGTGGGCAGCCTTGCTTGGTACCTTTTATGATAGGAATTTTATTTGAAGTATATGCACCTAATTTGATATAAGCAAATGTACCATCATACAAGGGTTTTAGTAGATTAATAAAATTGTATACAAATTTAAACACTCCAATAATGTGAACAAGTAATCTCAATTAATTCAGCCAAAAGTGGCATCTATGTCCAAACTAATTAAAGTTAGGTTCTTTTTTTTATTTTGTGAGAAGTCAATAAGGGCATGATGAGTGTTTCTATTGATTACAAAACATGTCTGATCCTCATCAATTAATTGGGGTAAAACTTTTTTAGTCTTTCAGTGAATATGTTCATAAACATCTTGTAGTCAGTATTTAATAAAGGAAATAGGTCTGTAAGAGGAACAATATTTAGGGTCTTTGTTATGTTTTAAGATAGATGAAATGAATGTATATTTCCATGAGGGAGGTATTATGAAGTTGATTTGAGCTGTACTTTATACTTTATGGAGTAATGAAATAGCTGATTTGGGTATATCTTTGTATATTTCTGGTATGATACCATAAATTCTAGGTGCCTTATTTTGCTTGAGTTTTTTGATTTGAGTTTGTATGTCGGCTAGGGTAATTTGTTTATCAATAAGTTCTATTTGTTGTTTATTAAGTTTATTATGAAGAGTTTTATTAATAAAATGCTTAATGTTGTCTTTACTTTCTATATTATGTGTATCTTGGTTAATTGTATGAAAGTGACTTCTAAATTCTTCTATTATATCTTGTATATTGTATACTTCTTTCTTTTTCTTCAGGGAATATATTTCTTTAATATGATTATGTTTATTCATTCTTTTAGTTTTATTCTTGAGATTAGTTAAGTGTTTAGGGTTTAGTGAATAAGCAAGGAATTTATATTTTTCTAATGTAATCATTGTCTTATGATGTAGTATGTTTCTATATTCTTCGTTTAATTTGCTTATTTCCTCTCATGTTTTTAGAAGAAAGATTGCCTCTATTTTTGAGATGCAATAAAGCAAGCTTGTTCTGTAATGTTTCCATATCTTTATCCCATGTTTTACTTTTATTGTAATACCATCTGTTAATTTGTCCATATAGGTAAGCTTTTAGTGCATCCCAAACATATATGTCATGAGTATTAGATGCTGAATTTATATCTATAAAATTTTGTATTTCTTCTTTTAAAATGACTGAAAATCTTTAATTTGGATAAGATATGCAGGTATTCTTTTTATTTGTGCATTAGGGATGCTGTTGATATTTAATTCAAATATAATGGAATTATGATCGGAGATTGGACAAGAAATGATTTTGCTGTTATTTAAGTCATTTATAATTTGTGTGGAGAATAGTATTTTATCGATTCTGGAATATGATTTGTGTCTATTGGAATAGAATGTGTTTTAGAGAGCTATGATCAGTGAAGTTAAAAATATCTTTGAGCAGGTAGGAGTCTATAAATTCTATTAATTGTTTTGCTTGAGGGGTAATTTTTCTATTTGCTAAAGTGGTTGTATCTTTTAAATCTAGAATACAATTAAAGTCCCCTGCCATGATAATATTTCCCTCAGACTGAGATATTCAGATAAAAGTTGTTTGATACTATTAGTACCTATTCTCAGTAAACAGTAGTTATTTATTATTGTATATATTTTTTGTTTATTTCAATAATGGCTAAACATAGCAATCCTTTATTATCTTGATATGTTTTAATTATTCTTGGTAAAGGAAGTGATTTGTCCCAAAAAACTGCAACCCCCCTTTTCTTTTTTGTATATACTGAGCTTGCACTGATTGTATATTTATTTGTGTTCAAGAACTTAATATTATCTCCGATTAAATGAGTTTCCTGTAAAAAAATTAAGTTTGGTTTATGTAGGGCTAGATATTTAAACAAACTACCTCTTTTGATGGGGTTATTTAGACCATTTATATTAATCAATAAGCCTTTTAATATAGTCATGTTATATAGGTATGGGTGTATGATTAATTAATAACATATCAATATAAAATGTGTAATTTGAGAATCTCTTTCCAACCATAAACTTGTTCATTCTGCAAGTCTATACATTGATTCATAGTGGGAAACACATATATCATGAGCATTGTAACTTATAGTTCTATTTGGATAAATTAAAATGGATGTCAAAAGAAACTGTTTTTTAACAATGAACATATAATACAGATTATAAAAACACAATTTAGCTCCCTGCCTGGAGTTATAAACTCCCTGTCTCAATGACATTTGCCACTGAGATTGAACCCTTAACCTGTGGCAACAGAACACAGCTACCACCAGTAATATGTATTAAGTAATAGTGATTAGATATATAAATAGTGATTATTTTAACTTAAATCTATTAAAATTTAACTAGATATATTTCATCTGATATAATATGTTAATCACGAAAATGAAATACAATGTAAATTATTGTGTATGTGTAAAACATAGAAAAAAGTATTAGCTAGTCTCTAATATAAAGTGTCATAAGGATAGTATATAACTATCTATTTGACTAATTACTATTTAACCACGTTTAGCTTATAATATGATAGTAATATCTATCAATAGTTATTAAACTATTTTGTATTAATAATTTTCTTCAAACAAGGATATATACAGACAGAAACAGATTTCTTAGATCTATTATGTTAACTGAAGTATTGTAAGTTATCAAGTATACATTCATTAATCACATTTTGTTTCCATTCTCACAAATATATATATATATACATGCGATATAGAAGATGGAGAGATATTTGTCTAAATCATTCAAATGAATTTCTCAAAATTTCTCTCAATGTAACACATACTGTCTTATATAGAAATTTAATATTCTACTCAAAACAATAAACAAGTGAAAATATAGCACTGAGCAGTCCAGAATTGCCCTGTCCCAGTGTTCTCACCATAGTAATCCAATAAAGAATACAGAGTCACATTTCATCCTTTGAGAGAAGTGGACAAACTTGTCTTACAAATCTTGGAAAAATGTACTAATAAGTATATTACTGTCCACACATATTCAAGTTTTAAGTAACACAACAGTCAGTCCCACAAATCACTTTATGTTCATCTCTCCATGTAAACCATAACACAAGCATCAAGAGGTCAGCTCTCATTAACTAATAGCAATTTTTATGTACAATAAGTCTAGTATATCTAAAATAAGCCTTTAAAATAGGATCTGGGTGACCAGCATACTTTGCAGAAGGAATACTACCCTTAGAGATAAAAAGGACACTTCCGTAACTGCATTTTCCAAAAACACAGATGCTTAACAGATGAATGGATCGATGACTGGATGTAGGAAAAACCTCTAGGTATTGGTGCAGATAAAAAAAAAATCTTAAAAAATAGAAAATATTTAGATTAGTGAATGCTATATATAAAGTGAAGCGTGCAATGAGGTACCTTACTACCAGCATCTATTATCTCTGCTTTGATGATGTACAGTTGGCTTCTTGCTGGACATTAGCATTTTATTTTATCTAGTAACAGTAAATTAGCCCAAGTCTCACTGACCCCAGTGGATGTTTTGGAATGTTGTCTAGCCTTCCCTGCATTGATTTACAATTTACAATTCCTCTAAAGTCTGTGTAAAAGGATAAAGGTATTATAAACAGGCATGGTTATTGTCTCAGAAATGTATGAGTCACCAGAAAACAATAGGCATTCATAAGCTAAACATGGATTACCAAATCCACTGTTCTACTTTAATAATGTTTTTTTTTAAGTGTCAATATCAAACTTCAGTTGGCTGATCACACCTGAATGTAGCTTTACATGAAAATCCTAATGAAGTACAGCCTAGCACTCAACATTCTCCTTGAGCCTCTGTGTTAAATATTGTTTTACTCTCTACTTCAGAATTTATATCTGCTCTTTTCAGGCATCTGCACACACTGTACACAAATCCCTCCAATCAAAATATTCACATAGGCAAAGAAATCGCACAGCTGCTTTGGATGAATTGACAAGCAATATCACAGTTACTTAAAAATGGAACAATGTAGTATAAGCAGTTTTAAGAGTCTAACAAAAAGAAAATGAAAAACACCTTCTCCAGTTATTGTTCTTCTTTACCTTGCTTCTCCCATACATCATGGGCTATGCCCCGGGAGAGCTCACTCCCCAGTGTCATGTATGTGAAAGTATTATTTCAGCTATTCCCACCATAATGGTATTATTTCCCATAGCTCTTACTTCTTTCCTCAGGAATTCTGGATATAGCTGAAAATAATGGGAAGTGACAAATCAGGATCAATGTATAGCTATTACTTATACTTCACTTAAATGTTAATAGAACCACAGGTTTGAGTCATCACAGATTTGTTTGGCAATAAGTGCAAAACTGTACTGTCTAACATTATTGATTTGTTTTGTCTGTGATTTATGAGAAAAATCAGGGACAGGGTAAAAGATGTAAGACAGAATTTAAATACATTTTGCAAAATCAGGTGCAGTCGATAGGTATTGTTTTCTGTATAAATCTTAACTTCTCTGTATACCTCTTAGCATCTTTGCTCATGAAATCTAGTCATAGCAAAAACAATGGGAATAAAATTAGGGAAAAAATTTAAATATAACTCTAATTAAGTTACACAAGTTAATAAAGCACCATGTTTTGCATCAGCATACAGTTTCTAAGCTGTAAGAAGTGTGAAACACTAATGTCCAGCTTCACAGACTTCTCCGAAATCCTCAGTGATTTACCAATAAATCAAAAAACATTATAAGGGACAGGGAAAACTGAGAAAAAGCCGGGATTCTGTAAAAGTAGGTATGAAAGTCAGGAATTTAATCCACAAGCAAACATTTTTGTGTGAGAGAATGTGTTCAGGCAGTGAGGAAAAACTGATAAAATAAACTGGAGCAGAAGTGGAAAAATTGTTCATTTATGTGGTTTATATAATAGTACTTTTATAAATTTTAAGTAGAAAACTATAAAATAAAAAAGTCAGTTCTGCAAAAGCAGTAATTAATATGCACACTTGCTCACACTCACACAATCACATACTCTTGTAAACCCATAGACATTTGGACTCAAACACATACAGACTGTGAAATTAATATTTGTCCCTTTTCTGTACAAAATATTGCATTACTCATTTTCTACCATATACATTGTAAACACACTTTGTGCTCATAGCATAAAAGTTGCAGGCTTATAAATTACTCATAAAACAGCAGCAGCTAATTACCGTATTACATTGCAGTTGAATGTTGCCCTCTCAAGAATCATATTATGTATGATGACAAGGAATACACAAATCAATCACTTCTCAGCTTCTGCCGAGCTTTCCACTTCCTGTATGTGCTTGTCCATTAGTGCTGACATCATCTGGGTGCTTCACACATCCAAGAATGTGAGAAAAAGTTAAGGAGAAGATTTCTTAGCTGGTAACAGGATCCGGGAATGGCTGAAGCTCGCGGATGATCGTCGTGAGGTAATTATTGAGTGAAATAGCTTCTTATATGTAATCCACGGGAAATCAGTTTAAAGTGTTAACGAGCCTTTTTTTCTTCCTCTGCTCTTCTCTTTACAGGAAAAATAACAGTATGTGCCTCGAGATCCCAAACCAAGCAATTTACATTGTGTAAAGCATGTATGACTAATTCCATAGAACAAGTTAACCAATGCATTTGAAATGATATTAAGAATAATCTACACAGATCTGAACCATAGTCATAACATTTCTTTTTAAATCTTTAGACAAAAAAAAAACAAATACAGATAGCACTTCCCAAACACATACAGATAGCATTTCCCAAATATATGCTTGTCTATTAAAAGCCATAACAAATGTTCTTAGATTTATATCTGTAAAAAACACTATACATGGGGGATTAGTTAATTATACATAACATGTTTTGTCTTGATGTTATTAATGTATTAGAGGTGTCTTATAAAAGCTGTTATATAAATATTTAACTGTAGTTTGGCTATATCAAGTTAAATCATATATTAAGACCCATAATAATTGAGTTATTACTATATTTTGGGAAACTGCCATACTATTATGATTTATACTACAAGGGTAGTAGTGATTGCTAATAGCAGATGAATAATAATGTTTATCAGTGAGAAAGAAAAGTTATATGCAGTAATATAATGATTAATATTACAATTTTGAAATATATGTAAACCTTATATATGCTTAACATAACAGATAGAAAGATGAGCTTACCTTGTAAATAGATTATAACTGTATAGATTTGCTAACAGTTTAAAGTCCAAAACAACAAGACATTGTATTAGAAAAAAATGTCTTATGTTCATTTACTTTTCAGTCTCTTTTGTTTTTCATTAGTTTTCCATGTGGAATTAGATGCCAATCTTTTAAGAGATGAATTAGCCCATTCCATTTCTTCTAATTTTTCCAATATTTTATGATTTTTAACAAGGGACAGTGCAGAATCTAGATCATCAAACATCTTGGGACCCTCTGGAAGGAAGACTTTCAACCTCGCAAGAAACAAAAGATGAGTCTTTATTTGTATTTTCCTTAGTTCTTTAATCAATGGTAAAAATACTTTCCTCTTGGTAATGACCTGTGTAGAGTAGTCATTGTCAAAACGAATTGTTGAATCATTGTATTTTAGTGGAGACTTAGACCAAGCTGTCTTTAATACCAACTCTTTATCCGATGAAGACAAGAATTTAACAATAACTGATCGGGGTTGCTTTCTGTTAGTGCTGTTTACTGCAGTTAGTGCTCGATGTGCTCTTTCTATTCCAAAAGACAGAGCTTCTGGTAAGTCAAGTGTTTTAGGTATCCAGGTGTTAAGGAAAGTAGCCATGTTATTGCCCTCAATATTTTCAGGAAGTCCAAAAATCCTTAGATTGTTTCGATGGGATCTATTTTCAAGATCATCCAACTTGCTTTGTAACATAGCATTTTGTTTAAGTAGAAACTCAGTGTTGTTTTCATTCTCCAGAATTCTGCCATCCATGTCATTTAAGGATTCCTCTGGATTAGATATTTGGATTTTCTGTAGCTTCAAATCATCATGTAGTAGTTCCATTTGTTTAGTGGCTTTTTCTTTAAAGCTGTCTATTTTTGAGTCAATTTTGTCAATTTTTGTAAAGTCCTGAATGTTGGATATTAGAGTTTGTAAGTCTCTTCTCATACTGGAGTCCTGACTGCCTGTCTTAGAGTGACTCATGCTGGAATTCTCTTCAGATGAATTGTGATTTTTGCAAATAGATTTTTGACTGGAAAATTTGTCCACTTTTTTTTTTTTTTAATTTTCTTGTAAAAGAAGTTTAGATCTAAGATACTGTATAGAAAAAAATCCAAGTTTTCTTGTTTAAAGGACAAAAATCCAGTAAAGAAAATTATCTTCAGTGGAGCTGCTAAATTCTGCTGCTACACAGTACTCATGCTAGCCATGCCTCTCACATTGTGCTATTTCTGATTCAATAACAGCCCTGCCATGATGCTACACTACAGCTCTGCAGTGGGCTGTCTCTGTGGCCTACTATTGAATTTTGAGATTGTGATGTGGAGGTATTCTGACAGGAAGTGCAGTTTATCTGTTCAATACGCATAGCAGACAAACATTAATTGTAAGGGTAAGGAAGTAGTCTGATGAGGAAAGGGCATCATGCATGCATATCCAGAATTTCACACAATATTCTGCTGTAGAGACATTGGTCCAGTTTCAGTACAGTGACTGTGAAGTGTTAGCCTGGTTCATACATCGTGCTATTTCTGGTTCAGTATCAGCACTGCCATGATGCTACGCTACAGCCCTGCAGTGGGCTGTCTCTGTGGCCTACTACAAATTCTAATGAGGCATTCTAGGCGAGTGGCCTATGCTAATTAGTCATGTGATCTCTCCCAGAAATGACTGCAGTAAGAGATCCGTGGCCTCAGATGCATGTGTTTATATGTTTGTGTGTGTGTGTGTGTGTGTGTGTGTGTGTGTGTGTGTGTGTGTGTGTGTGTGTGAGTGTGTGTGCGCACGCACATGCTATGTGTCTGCCCGGGTGATTGCAGATGGTGATAGGTAGGGAAAATATATATAAGTATGTGTGTATACTATGCATGGGGTATGGTTGTTACCCTGACCCATGTTATGCTTAAGTGCTGCCAAGTTACGATAACATAAGGTTATCTCTGGTGGCTAGTGTTCTCCCATCTAATGTTTTTATAGTTATCCTTGGTGGCTAGTAGTCTCCCTAACCCACATCTTTAGAGTTATCCCTGGTGGCTATTCACCCCCTTGTTGTAGGCTTTGTTAGTCTAGGGGCTGTGGAAGTATGACAGACAACCCTACCCACCCACACTCACTCATGGATACACACACACACACACACACACACACACACACACACACACACACACACACACACACACACACACACACGCACGCACACACACACACACACACACACACACACACACACACACACACACACACACCCTTAAACTACCCCCTCACTAATCTTGTACTGTGACCTTCCAGCCAGTCACACATTCACCACATGCAGACCCTGACACACACACGCACACACACACACACACACACACACACACACACACACACACACACACACACACACACACACACACACACACACACACACACTCACTCACTCTGACACTCACACCTCCCACCAGCATTTATCTTTATCATGAGGGATGAACATGACATTTTGGTAGTGTTCATTACCACAGGTGGCCAGGAGCAGGCATGCTAATTTATGCAGCTGACCAATTCTATGACTCGTTCCAGAGTGTAATTGCCTTACATATGCCTTTCCCATGAATGCCTCTCTAGCATTTAGCACTGCTTGTGAGACAGCCAACTGCCATTATGCACAACTGATTGCAGCACCATGTTAGATCTATGACTGAAAACAAAAAAATTACTGTGAGGTGTACACCTCTTGTATACTTCACAGTAACTCTTCTGAATTCTGGCTGAAGACATTTGCACTGCTAATTATTTCTGCTCTGGTTTAATTGGATATTTAAATGCTCTTATTAAATGCAATTACTTTCATTTTAATGGCACTTAAATACCTGACAGCCCATAAATTATTAGTAAAATTTATGAAAAATGTACTAATTTGCAATTTTTATGGAAACCCATGTTTCAAATCATGAATCTTTAGCTACTATCAGAATTAGCTGGTATTTCCTATTATCTGGTTCCATTGTGTGAGATCTTTATTACTTATGATCACTTTGGTTAACAGTCAATATAATATGGTTTTTATTGTGCTGTAGATTCCAGAGCAATTTTTCAGTTGAATAATCATTTCCATTATCTCAAGTAAAACAACATTTTGTGCTATATGGTATGTATGTTTTTCTCATACATAAATACTGTACAACTTCAATTGGATTTTACATTGTGGAGTGGTTTTCTATTTCTGGCCAACTCCTTAGCTCAATAGTCTCTGGGCTATTGTTTTCTGCAGGACTCCATACATGTTTGTTTCACGATTAACTGTATGCTACTCCTGAGAGAAAATGAATAAACACAATATTTCAAAAAGGGCCACTAATCAAAACTAGTTTGGTCAAGTGATTCAAGTGATCCTATTTGGAATATTGTGTATATTATTTTAGATGTTTCCACTCCATTCTTCAGACTCCATTCATATGTGTGTGTGTGTGTGTGTGTGTGTGTTTATATATATATATATATATATATATATATATATATGGTTTACTATTAAAAGGTCGAACGGCACTCCTTCGACTGTACTATAGTCGACAACGGAAGGTCGTAAATGTCGAATGTTGAAGTCAAACAATCAATCTTGGAACGGAGTTAACATGGGTTGAGGTAGGTGTTCGTATTATTCTGAACTACAAACATCTCCCCTACCTCGACCCATGTTGAAACCCATTCCTAGATTGTTTTTTTGAGTTCGCGATTATCAGTTTCGACCTTCCGTTGTCGACTATACGACAGTCGGAGTGCCGTTCGACCTTGTAATAGTAAACCATATATATATATATATATATATATATATATATATATATATATATATCAAATTCAAAAAAGTGCATGACCCAGAAAAAGAAGGTGCGCAATCAGAAATTATAGCAAAATACAAAAACAACCAACACTCAAATAATATTTATGGCTATTTATTTACTTTCAGCCTTAAAATAAGTAGCATAGCATAAATCCAAAAATAAACAGCAAACCGGTTTCACCCATTAGTGTCATCAGTGCAAATCAATCAAAACCCTTGCCACAGTAAAGTACATGCTTAAATACAAGTACATTTAAAGGGAAATCACACCAAATGCACACTATCAAGAAGGCACATATATAATCAGACTCTGCTATTTATATAAAAACAATCTGTTACCCAAATTTGCATAAATATTCATATGCAATCATAAATAAATAAATATATTTGTGTGTGTGTGTGTGTGTGTGTGTGTGTGTGTGTGTGTGTGTGTGCACGTGTGTACGTGCATGCGCGCGCGCGTGTGTGTGTGTGTGTGTGTGTGTGTGTGTGTGTGTGTGTGTGTGTGTGTGTGTGTGTGTGTGTGTGTGTGTGTATCTATACATATGCCTGTGTGTAAGTCTGACCCCTATGCTGACAATACAGTATTCTAAACTCCTAATCAATAACAGGGATAACATTTATTTAAGGGAAATAAACCATAGTCAGACACAAATGTAGAATAACATCTTTAATACTCAAGATAAATAACTTCAGTAACTCAAGATATTGCCTGATATTATGAACGTTTATACTATTGTACAAATGGATGAACATGTCTCTTTGTGGAATCACCGCAGTGTGTCAGTTGGTGAGAAATGATACACTATGATTTCTTTCAGTTAGCACATGGGATATACAAAGACACGCAATGACACTTGTATATTTTATTAAACTTCTCACCTACTTAAAACACACATGTCTATATAGAAAATAGTCATGTCTAGATACAAAAGATAACAATTAGTGTTGGCAAAAGCTGACTTCACTAGGTATCCCTACTCTGGCAGCCTCATCCCCAGCTCACCTACCAAGAAAGAAAAGTTGTGAGTTATTATTATATGCCTTTCAGTCCTTGGCTTGCCCTACAGTTCAAGACACCTCTGGTTAGTATGGGTTAGTCCTTTCATATGTGGAAATATATCTGGTATAACTACAGTTCAGTATGAGTTCAGACAGTATTCTTGCTTTGAAACGGGAACATTTTATAAGACATCAAAAGATATTTGAGCTACAATGAAAGTGAATTGCATCCAGGTCACTTGAGAAGTACACGAATAAGTATTAAAAAGTTATGCTATGATGTATGAAAGCCTGCAGTACAAACATTTGACACCAAGATAAAATACACCACGGGACAAAGAAGTAGCATCAGGAAGTGGAATACAATTGGCTACTTTTTTGAACTGTGTAGGAGTGATCAGTAAGATAAAAACTCAATTCCTAGGAAAGTTTAGACTACTAGTTTAAAGGTCATGTACATCAGGTTTTATGAAAATGTACTTGTATAAATACTAAGAGTGAACAGTACGTATGTTTTTTCTTCTATAGTAACACAATTTTGTATATCAGATAGTGCAGTTGATCCTAATGAGTCTTAATCAAGTGTATAAGAAACTGAGCAGACTGAAAACTTGACAAGAAAATGTAAAAGGAAAAAAAATGTAATGATAAATTCAGGCTGAAGAGTATCTGCATCATGATAAAAAGTATATC
Organism: Protopterus annectens; assembly: GCF_019279795.1. Classification (NCBI taxonomy): domain Eukaryota; kingdom Metazoa; phylum Chordata; order Ceratodontiformes; family Protopteridae; genus Protopterus; species Protopterus annectens. Next base: position 283,283,758 of record NC_056734.1, on the reverse strand, counting down.
AAGTAGTCACAGAGATCACAATAGCTGCAAAGTTTAATGAATAGTTTGTTTCAAGTAAAAACTTGGCAGGCTGCATACACTGAACTGCACACATAAGTACGAGCTAAGAGCTGAAACTGCTTGGAGTGACATATTCGCAGTTTAAAATTCTGCATCCTTTGACATAAAAGAACTTGTTAAACTGCACAAAAATCTGAGTGTCACTGCTTTGTCATTTTAATGGTTACAGAAAGATACTTGTCTCATTGTTTTGACTATTTTACAGAATCACAAAACATGAATGGAATTTTGAGATGGTGATGTGGAGGTATTCTGACAGGAAGTGCAGTTTATCTGTTCAATATGCATAGCAGACAAACATTAACTATAAGGGTAAGGAAGTAGTCTGATGACGAAAGGGCATCATGCATGCATATCCAGAATTTCACACAATATTCTGCTGTAGAGACATTGGTCCAGTTTCAGTACAGTGACTGTGAAGTGTTAGCCTGGTTCATACATCGTGCTATTTCTGATTCAGTATCAGCCCTGCCATGATGCTACACTACAGCTCTGCAGTGGGCTGTCTCTGTGGCCTACTATTGAATTTTGAGATGGTGATGTGGAGGTATTCTGACAGGAAGTGCAGTTTATCTGTTCAATACGCATAGCAGACAAACATTAACTGTAAGGGTAAGGAAGTAGTCTGATGACGAAAGGGCATCATGCATACATATCCAGAATTTCACACAATATTCTGCTGTAGAGACATTGGTCCAGTTTCAGTACAGTGACTGTAAAGTGTTAGCCTGGTTCATACATCGTGCTATTTCTGGTTCAGTATCAGCCCTGCCATGATGCTACACTACAGCTCTGCAGTGGGCTGTCTCTGTGGCCTACTACAAATTCTAATGAGGCATTCTAGGTGAGTGGCCTATGCTAATTAGTCATGTGATCTCCCCCAGAAATGACTGCAGTAAGGCTTTTATGCAGCTGAGCAATTCAGAGAATTGCTAGACTTCATAAGGTACCTCAGCCAACTGTGTTAATGAACACAGCCAAAAGCTTATGTTCACCAATTTTTTTTTAGAGTTAAGTGCCAGCAAATTTAGCAAACAGGTCGTGGTAGGGGGTGTGCATGTGTGTATGTCTGTACAGTATGCAGAGAGATCCGTGGCCTCAGAAGAATGTGTTTATATGTGTGTGTGCGTGTGTGTGTGTGTGTGTGTGTGTGTGTGTGTGTGTGTGTGTGTGTGTGTGTGTGTGTGTGCGCGCGCGAGTGTGTGTGCACGCATGTGCTATGTGTCTGCCGGGGTGATTGCAGATGGTGATAGGTAGGGAAAATGTCTGTCTGTGTATGGGTGAGTGTATCTGTGAGTGCTATCTTGTGAGGCACTATGTCTGCATGTGTTTTGTGTGTGTGTGTGTGTGTGTGTGTGTGTGTGTGTGTGTGTGTGTGTGTGTGTGTGTGTGTGTGCCTGTGTGTGTATGAATGTATGAATTGTGTGTGTCTGTGTGAGGGAGCTGTCATATCTACGTACTCCCCTAGATTAGCAAGCACATTCTGCAATATTGAAGTGGGTAGAACACTAGATATCTAGGATAATTATTTATATTGTAATAGAACACCATTTTGGAGCATAGGGGCAGGGGGGCACTAGAGAAGAGTGAACCTCTTTATATTGTGCGCTAAGGACATTTAAAATATTTAAATCCTGTACTCTTGGCACTCATACATTCCTATGACTTGTTGTCACTATTAGTCACCAGGGACACATACTACCGAAGTCTAAGAAAAAAAAATAAAGTAAACTGGGGAAGTTTTGAACCCCCGAACTTTTGACATTGGGATTACTTGTCAGACAAGAGCCTTAACTGTCGACATTAACTGAAAAGTTAGTATAGGAGGGTATTTTTACATAATAATAATAATGGAAGGTTAATGTCTGGAATTATTCACTGATTGCAACGGTCCATGAGGTAAGAGAGACAGATTGTGTATAAGAGCTAACAGCAGGAATATCCTGTAAAATCAGGGAGAGGGATGGTGGTGTGTCCATCTGGGGGTGGGCTTCAGGACAAAACCAGGAGAAACACTAGATGACAACAGGGAGAATGTTTTATTGTTACTTGGACTCACTTATAAAGTTAATTTAACAACAGGTCTAAGATTCTGATGTACTTTACAAAGTAAAGAATGAAACTCTAATGACTGCCATTATTACTGACTGATTGTAATCATCCATGATTTACAAGGGGCAGGGAAAAATAACTGGTCGTATAACAAAAATTCTGTCAGCTTAGGGACAGGTAAGAGGTATGTCAAGTCTGTGTGTGTGTGTGTGTGTGTGTGTGTGTGTGTGTGTGTGTGTGTGTGTGTGTGTGTGTGTGTGTGTGCATACATATCTATCTATCTAAATATATATACATATATATATATATATATATATATATATATATATATATATATATATATATATGGGTATGGTTGTTACCCTGACCCATGTTATGCTTAAGTACTGCCAAGTTATGATAACATAAAGTTGTATCTGGTGGCTAGTGCTCTCCCATCTAATGTTTTTATAGTTATCCTTGGTGGCTAGTAGTCTCCCTAACCCACATCTTTAGAGTTATCCCTGGTGGCTATTCACCCCATTATTGTAGGCTTTGTTTGTTAGTCTAGGGGTTGTGGAAGTATGACAGATAATCCTACCCACACACATACACACACACACACACACACACACACACACACACACACACACACACACACACACACACACACACACACACACACCCTTAAACTACCCCCTCACTAATCTTGTATTGTGACCTTCCAGCCAGTCACACATTCACCACATGCAGACGCTGACACACACACACACACACACACACACACACACACACACACACACACACACACACACACACACACACACACACACACACACACACACACACACACACACACACACACACACACACACACACACACACGCACACACACACACCAGCATTTATCTTTCCCATGACGGATGAACATGACATTTTGGTAGTGTTCATTACTACAGGTGGCCAGGTGCAGGCATGCTAATTTATGCAGCTGACCAATTCTATGACTCGTTCCAGTGTGTAATTGCCTTACATATGCCTTTCCCATGAATGCCTCTCTAGCATTTAGCACTGCTTGTGAGACAGCCAACTGCCATTATGCACAACTGATTGCAGCACCATGTTAGGCCTATAACTGAAAAAAAAAAATTACTGTTAGGTGTATATCTCTTGTATATTTCATAGTAACTCTTCTGAATTCTGGCTGAAAAAATTTGCACTGCTAATTACTTCTGCTCTGGTTAAATTGGATATTTAAATGCTCTTATTAAATGCAATTACTTTCATTTTAATGGCACTTAAATACCTGACAACCCATAAATTATTAGCAAAAGTTATGAAAAATGTACTAATTTGCAATTTTTATGGAAACCCACGTTTCAGATCATGAATCTTTAGCTACTATCAATATTAGCTGGAATTCCCTATTTTTTTTATTTATCATTTGTTAACTGGGAAAGACCGACTTGGAACTAAACCAATTTTCAGCGGAGGCCTGGGGAGAAATGCTCCAGATGCATGGTTTGCAATGTGGGAGGAAACTGGAGCACCTGGAAAAAAAGCAAACAAATGCAGAGAGAACATACAGACTCCACACAGAAGGCACCCCAGCCGAGAATCGAACTGGGGAACCTCTTGCTGTGAGGCAACTATGCTACCACTGCACCAATGCGTCACCCTATTGCTTGTCCTATTAATGTCTATTATCTGGTTCCATTGTGTGAGATCTTTATTACTTATGATCACTTTGGTTAACAGTCAATATAATATGGTTTTTACTGTGCTGCAGTTTTCAAAAAAATTTTCAGTTGAATAATCATTTCCATTATCTCAAGTAAAACAACATTTTGTGCTATATGGTATGTATGTTTTTCTCATACATAAATACTGTATAACTTCAATTGTATATTACATTGTGGAGTGGTTTTCTATTTCTGTTTCAATGCTCAGTTACTGATGTTGCATGTATTGCTATCTGTTAGATAGGGTTCTTATATATGCTATCTGTATTCATTAAACAATTTATATCCTATCTCTTCTTGCAAGAGTTGAGTCAAGGATTCTAGTGGCCAACTCCTCAACTCACTAGTCTCTGGGCTATTGTTTTCTGCAGGACTCCATACATGTTTCTTTACTCTTCACTATTAACTGTATGCTAATCCTAAGAGAAAACAAATAAACGCAATATTTCAAAAAGGGCCACTAATCAAAACTAGTTTGGTCAAGTGATTCAAGTGATCCTCTTTGGAATATTGTGTATATTATTTTAGATGTTTGCACTCCATTCTTCAGACTCCATTCATGTATGTGTGTGTGTGTGTGTGTGTGTGTGTGTGTGTGTGTGTGTATGTGTGTATCCATATATATATATATATATATATATATATATATATATATATATATATATATATATATACATATATATATATATATATATGTATATATATATATATATATATATATATATATATATATATATATACATATATATATCAAATTCAAAAAAGTGCATGACCCAGAAAAAGAAGGTGCACAATCAGAAATTATAGCAAAATACAAAAACAGCCAACACTCCAATAATATTTATGGTTATTTATTTACTTTAAGCCTTAAAATAAGTAGCATAGCATAAATCCAAAAATAAACAGCAAACCGGTTTCACCCATTGGTGTCATCAGTGCAAATTAATCAAAACCCTTGCCACAGTAAAGTACATGCTTAAATACAAGTACATTTTAAGGGAAATCACACCAAATGCACACTATCAAGAAGGCACATGTATAATAATACTCTGCTATTTATATAAAAACAATCTGCTACTCAAATTTGCATAAATATTCATATGCAATCATAAATAAATAAATATGTGTGTCTGTGGGTATGGGTGTGTGTGTGTGTGTGTGTGTGTGTGTGTGTGTGTGTGTGTGTGTGTGTGTGTATGTGTGTGTCCATTCTTTGGAACAGGATTCCAATATACATCAGGCAGAGCCCCTCACTAACACTCTTCAAAAGAAACCTTGACGGGTGGATGAGAAACAGAAAATTTACCTCGGGGATCACTGCAGTGGCTCTGCTGGACAGTGGCGCAGGGAACTAATGGCTCTGCTGGACAGAGGCACAGAGAACTAATCTAAGGGGGTGACGAAAGCCAACACATTCTGGCTAGGCTTATAAATGCCCTTGGGCAGATAGGCTAGTACTTACCTATGAACCTATGAACCTATATATCTATCTATATCTATATATATATATATAAATACATATATATATATATATATATATATATATATATATATATATATATGGGTACCGTTCATAATTTTGAAATACTGAAATCCCGAATTTCAGCATTTCAAAATTAGAAAACCAAAGCCTTGAAATCCCAAAACACCAGAAGAGCGAAATTCAAAATCCCGAAGTACGGAGGTTTTGAATTAGCGCTTCTGGTGTTGTGGTGTGTGAATGGTCAGGTGTTAGTTCGGGTATGTATGTGTGTAAGTGTGTTGGTTAGGGACTTTAGTGTATGTGATGTGTGTGTGTGAGGGACTGTGAAACGTATGGGTGTGAGTTACCTTTGTGTGTCTGATTGTGCGATCTCAGAGTTAGTATATATAAATATATAAGTAGGGGGGTGTGGGGGCAAAGTCCCCCACATGGGGGTGCAGGGGGCTTGCCCCCCTGTTTATATATGGTCTAGGTTTGTCTGTGTGCTTGTGGGAGGAAGTTGTGTTATGTTTATGCATGTGCTCTGTGTGTAGTGTAGGTTCGGGATTTTGAGTTTCGCGATTATGGGTTTTCGGAATTTGCAGGTTTCGGCTATGTAATTTTGAAATACTGAAATTCGGGATTTCAGTATTTCGAGATTTCATAGTGAACCTAGATATATATATATATATATATATATATATATATATATATATATATATATATATATATATATATATATATATATATATATATATATATATATATCTAAGTGTGTGATAGTGACGGACCTTAGGGTTAGGGTTTAGGTTAAGGGTAGTGCATAGATAGTTGTGTGTAAGGTGTAGTGTAGGTTTTTAGGTTGTTGGTGTGCTTCTGTTGTGTGTGTGTTGTGTGGAACAGTGAATGTTTTGTTTTGTTAACTGTCATTATTGTGGTTTGTCGGGCATGTGCACTTTCGTGTTTTTGCGGTTTCGTTCTTGTGGTGTCGGTGTTGTGGGTGTCGTGTGGTGTACTGTCGGTTTAACGTAGGGGACCCATATATATATATATATATCTATATATATATATATATATATATATATATATATATATATATATATATATATATACATACATATATAGATCTATATATATATATATATATATATATATATATATCTATAGATATATATGTATATATATATATATATATATATATATATATATATATATATATATATATATATACACATACACATACATACAAATATGAAACATTTAGAAAAATATTAATATAAATCATAAATAGTCCTAGACAGCTTTCCATCCAAGTACTAACCAGGCCCGATCCTACTTAGCTTCCAAGATCAAACAATATCAGACACATTCAGAGTGATATGACCATAGGTGATTTTGAACAATTTTTAAAAACATTTATGTACTCCAGGCTTATAAATAAATTAATAATCCTCATCTTTTCTTTACTATCCAAAAGTTCATGTTTCAGTTCTGGAGACAAACCCCCACCAACAATAGAGTGAATACCAATAAAAAGAAAATGTGCAGCAGTATGCTCTAACTTATGTTTAAATCAAGCACTTCTTCACGTCTACATTTCAAGTAACTTAAATGTAATGCTATACGTTGTTTCCACGGTCTGAAAGTCTGTCCAGTATAAAATGCTCCACAATGGCACATGTGTGTGTGTGTGTTTGTGTGTGTATATATATATATATATATATATATATATATATATATATATATATATATATACAGATAGATAGATACCCACATATACATGGAAGCATAAACTTTCATCAAAATGGAATGTAATTAATCAAACGATGATTGACTGCTTTCCATCAAAAGGTTCATTTGCAAAGGATTGAATGAAAAAACACACAACATTTTGTAAGCTCCCTTCACTCCCTATGTGGGGACGTGCAACCCCCACACCCTACTAATTATATATACCAACCCTGAGCTTGCACTACAGAGGTGAAAGGGCATAAACCTCAATCTCCATTGTTCCAAAATCTTTTCGTAAAAAGACTGATATTTTCAATCAGCTGATTTTCAATCCACTGCACAAGCTTTTTAACTCATCAAAATTTAAACTCACTGAGCTTCATCTATCAGTGTAAACTACTTCAAAATATGGAGTTATTGAAAATAAACCACAATAACACCAAAAACAGATCCAGCCACAAACATTTAATAAAAAATGTAGCCATGTAAAATAACAGCAGTTATGTTTAGAAATGTATAAACTAACCCGCTTAAGATTTCTAGTACTTACTATCACCCTTTAGTTATATTCAACTCTTGAATATTTGAAAGGATTTGAGAATTGGATATTTGTAATTTAAAATTAATGGATAATAATAATCATGTAAGTAGAAATAATTTGAGTAGAGATGAAACAATCAAGCTCAATTCCCTAAGGGATATTCAGGATATTAGAATTATTAAACCAGATAAAGTGGGCAGGTTAGTCATTATGAAGAAGTCTGATTATAATGAAAAGATGAGAAAATTTGTATGTGGTCACACATATGAAAAAAGTTATTTGAATGAATTGAATATTACATATAGAAGAATAAGAAGTTCTTTGCAAGATTTATTTATTGATGGTGCAATAACCATAGATGAGCTTAATTATCTTAATGTTACATATCCTATGACCCCGATTATTTTTGGCATCCCTAAGTTACACAAAGACTTATATCAACCCCTATGCATCCGATTATGAATGCTGGAAGCTCCATTACTTCTCCTATTGCAAAATATTTAGACATTAAATTGAAGGAGTTTGTTATGACTGAACCATATGTAAGGATTCATGGAATTTTTTACAGCGAATTAATAGTGTGCCATTTGATGAAGGTTACATTTTTTTGACCATCGATATAAAAGACCTCTATACAGTCATCCCACACTCATTGGAAGAGGAGTGGTTTTGTGATTATGTATTAAGAAGGAGCATATTTCAAATGTTTATTAATATGTATGAGCATTTGTTAAACATAGTCTTAAAAAATAATTTTCTTCTGTTCAACAAAGAATTATAGTTACAACTCATGCCGTAGGATCAGCATGTGGTGGTCTGTATGTCAACATTGCCATGCTGGAGTGGGAGAAAAGGTTTTTAGTAGAGTCCCCAGTTTTCTAGTATTGTCATATGTACACCGACTTTTTGGATGACATATTCATCCTTTGGAATGGCCCTGGGGAGAATTTTTTTAGAATGCATAAATACCACTACCACCTTCTTAAACTTTACATATAATATTAATTATGAAGGGATTCCATTTTTGGATATTTTATTAAAGAAAGATTTTCCTAATAGAAGGCTTGTTTCTGAAATATTTAGAAAGGAGACCTATTCAAATAGTTTCCTCCATTTTAGCAGTGGCCATCCATTCAAACAAAAGTGAGCAATAGTAAAAGGCTGATTTGTTAGGGCTGCCCATATGGTTACTCTCTTTGAGACTTTTAATAATGAATGTAATACATTGGAAGAAATGTTTTTGAAAAGAGGTTATCCACAGAGTTTAGTCAGAGAGTTAAAACATGAAGTACTGGAGAAGAGAGGATATGGACACTTTTTCCCTATTTTGGTAGGACGACCAGTTATTTCAGAAGATATTGATACATCTGGTGAAACTGGGACTCAGTTGGAACTAGAATTCAGTGAAGAATGTATCGCTCTTGATGTAAAGAATAGGGTACAAACTACTACCCCAAAATTTACTAGTTCTTTTATTGCTAGATTTAACACTGAATGTGGCTTAGTAAAAGATATTTTGTATAAAAACTGGAATATTATAAGTTGCGATAGAACTTTAAAAGAACTAGTGGGTCAATGGCCCCTAATAGTTTATAAAAGGGGTAGTAATTTTAAGAATATTTTCAAAAATAATGAGAAGCGAAAACAGATTGGTTATATGTATAAGTCTGGGAGATGTTCCTTTTGTTCGTATATTTTTGAGACTAGTGAGGTGGATATCAATGGCCAAAAATATAAGATTTATGGTAGGTTTTCCTGTGACACATCTAGAGTTGTTTTTTGTGCCCTGTGTAGCCAGTGCAACTGTTTTTATATAGGGAAAAGAGCGTAAACTAAAGAACAGAATAGGTGAACACATTAGGGAATAAATGAGTAACCCTCACACTCTTTCACATTTACAGCCCTTGAAGTTCTGGATGTAAATGAGAGGGGGGGCTTGGCCATTAATGTTAGAAAAACAAGAATTATTGTGGCAATTCCAGTTAAATGCTAAATATTTGCCAGGGTTAAATGATAATGTGTCCATAATAAGAGTTTTGAAATTAAAAGCACAAAAAAGGTGAGGAATTTGTGGTAGAGTTTTACGCCTTTAAGGGGGTGTGGTTTATTTGTATTACTTTAAAATGTAATGGAATCTTTTTTATAAAAATGGGGGAAATAAAGGGCTGTTTTTAGTCTGATGAAGTTCTTGCTGTGTAAAAACATGAACAAAAGTGCTTACTATTCATTTTAAAGTGTTATTTTACGTGTCTACATTTTTTATTAAACGCACCAACTGGACTGTTTGTGGCTGGATCTGTTTTTGTTGTTATCGTGGTTTGGTTTTGGCTTTCATGATTGCTTATTGAAAATAAAGATAAATCTAATTTTTAATGTTTTTTGCAGGGTGACTCTAGTATCCACTCATCTTTGTTAAATTATGCATAGTTAATTCCAAGACCATATAATATTGAGAAAGGGTAAAGCTGCCTTACCCAGTATTCTGAGATCTTGCTGAAAACAAAGGTCTACATGATCTCTCCCTTTGATGTGCATGTTATTTGATTGCTCGGATCCAAACAACATGCACTCAATATAAGTGCCATTGACCACAAGACAAAGAGCCATTATGTACACACGCGCACGCACACACACACACACACACACACACACACACACACACACACACACACACACACACACACATTTATATATATTACTAACAGATTATGTTATTCAATCAAGAAAGTTGCAACATCATTGATGACATTCAGCTTAACGTCTCATTTCTTGAGGAACCTACGTCATCTCTTCCACTTAGCCAAAGACCTTAAATGCATTCTTGGTTGGGCAGTCAAACCCTGACTCAAGCTGAGCACCTGCCAGACAGCTAGAGTGGTCATGCATGCCAATGTTAGGAATTTTCTAACGCCAGATTTAGGGCCCAGCATCATTTACAGTGAAGACAAGCTACAATTCACATCATTGGTGCCTGTTATAGTAGTGATTATTAATAATAAGCTAATGTTAAAGGGCCAGTTTTGTGTCACACTTAACGAACACTTTATTTCATCTCCTGATCTGACTGCTGTGGAACATTTTTCAGCTTTCTCTCTATTAGACTACAATACACTCTCTTCTTTGGGGGTTCCACATAAGAGTTAATTGCCTACAGCTGGTATATATCTGTGTAGCCTTTATTTGGGTGTTTATGTGCCATCACATTATACTAGTTTGGGGCAGACTACACTGAATGCCCATAAGGCAATGTATATTCTTTAAAGTTTTCATCCTTATAAAGCTAATCCCACAAGACTGACATATCATTGCCTGACTTGATCCTAGGACTTGGCCCCCTATGTGTTGTTAGTGAATTTGGTGATGTGCCTTCAGCCCTTAGGTATACAGACTTTGGTTTATAAAGAACCCCATCTCTTGTAGTTGCTATTTAGTTGACTAAAAGACTCCCTGAAGCTGGGGTGCTTTTAGCATAATTTAGAAATCAAATTCTCTGAAAATGGATTTGATTTGTCTATGCTCCTTACTGACTGCGTTTAGCTTTAAGCAGCTGTGTTCTTTGCTCACTGTTTTGATTTTATAAATGCATCTTATTGTTTTGTATTTTTACATAATTTTTGCTGCTTTTATTTTCTTTGTGTATTGTTTCAGCTTATTTTATCTTACATTGTTTCTATTACTATATACTTATGCATGTGTTGTTGTCTATATTTTACTCAACACAGTGCTTTGTTCAAAGACTTAAATAAATTAAATTTAACACTGAAATTTATAGGGAAATTGTGGAATCACTACTGAATGGAACAGTTTTGGGATAAATGGAAGCCAGTTATATCAACTGGTTAAATCTAACAGAGTTTATCTATTTTTCAAGGGTAGCCTAGACAATAGACAAGAAAGGTTCTATGGACATGACCTACTTAAGATTTCAGAACGTTTTTTTTTCAATAGTGCTACATATTAGACTAGTTAAAAATGAGACAGACTTGGTGTGAGATAAACAAATAAAATCTACATATGATGGCAGTTAGAGTTCAGTGAGATGAGTTAGGATTTGGGTAAAGCCCATCACAGTCTGTACAAATGTGTTGTAGAAGGAGTGTATAATAAACTGCTTTCATTTTCTGGTGATGCAAAGATTTGTAGCAAACGTAATACAGATGAAGCTGTAAGATGAAAAAAATAATACACCTGAAAACATTGCCTAAATTATGCTAATCAAAATTCAGTGAAGAAGGATGCAAAATGCTGCAACTGAAAAGCAATAACTGAAAAATAAGTTCACAAGTGGATGAGAATCAGTAGCAAAACAAAAGTGGAAAGGGATCTTGGAGTAGCCAAAGTTGCAGGCAAAGGGAGCCAGGACCAGCATGTCTTACTAAAGCTATAGGAGGAGACATTGTCAGTAAAGACTGATGTATTGTAAGTAAAGCAACCAAAAAAAAATGGTTTTACTCTTCTAAAGACTGGGTCCTAGTATGCTATACACCAAGACAAAACATTACAGAAAATACATTGCTGTGTATATCATAGTGAGATATGTCAAGACTAGAGCTGAGACTTCTCAGAGGAGGACAATAAAAATGGTTCACCACCTTCTCTACGTGTAATATTAAGAAAGAGGGGTAGTAGACATGATCAAAATATTTAAATACCCCCAATTAAGCCCACAGAGTCCATGTGATTATCATCTTTCAAATAAAGATATGTATATGAATGAATACTTGCATTTGAAGACTCAAGTTGGAGCTGTAAGGGATGTACAAGTACATGGGTGGCAAGTGATTTACGCTGTCTTCCTGAGGAGGTGATTACACCAGAATATGGCAACATTCGTGAAGGACTAAGGCAGCCATTGTACAGTTTTTGTAGGGTATGGCTCAGCAAGTTGTTAATAGGCAGTATCAGCAGTTTATCCCATATGTAGGCAAACAGGCAGACTTGATGTGCTACACAATCTTATCTGCTGTTGTTATGTAAACACAAACACAGACTTACATTGCACAATCCACATCATAAAAATCACATAAATGACTTAACAGAGGAAATGTCACAGCTTGTATTTGAGAAACAGATGTACAAGGGTGCATAAAATGCATCATTCAGAATATAGAGGAAGCACTAAAATATAGAAAATATTCTCTATTTCCTCTGTGCAATTCATTTAAAATTAGTAGATGATGTTAGAGTTTTTAGCACTGTTCAGACAGTAAAATTCTTTTTACAAGATGGCCAAAAGAAAATCACTATAGTTGTACATGTATTGTTAGAGATTGTAATCCATGCTTGCCTTACATTGCTTTAGTCGTTCCAAGGGTCAATAAAGTGTATCACTTCTATTTGCCATACAGTATGGAAAAGGAAATTGCCAGGTATTACAGCAATAAAAAGACATTTATTTCACATTTACAGTCATCATAAAATATAAAGATAAACATACATAGTATCCAGTGGCAACAAGCAATTGGTTTCTAAGAACAATGCAATTCCAGGCTCACTGACAGCTTACACTATAGAAACAAATACAGATACATTCACTCCCTGTTTTTTTTTTTTCATTTTTATTTATTACAGCATTTTTAACCAGCTGCACATTCCTCTTGTTTCTTCTAAACAGCCAGCCTACCACTTTATGACTATAAAAAGAATGAAACCATCTGAAAATATTAATTCAGTATGTGGGTAAATGCATGTTATTTACAGATTTCATACTTTAGGCAACCAGTGGTGAGCTGATCAGTGATGTCTCACACCTGGATTCAACATTAGGCAGCAAGTTGACCAGTGACTGCTCACACCTGTGTTCAACACTAGACAGCCAGTACTGAGCTGACCAGCAACTGCTCACACCTGGATTTGACTCTAGACAGCCAGTACTGAGCTGACCAGTGACTGCTCACACCTGGACTCAGCTCTAGGCAGCTAGTACTGAGCTGACCAGTGACTGC
>NC_056734.1:283182746-283267746 GCF_019279795.1 Protopterus annectens | reverse complement strand
GTGGAGACAGGGTCATATTCAGGAATATGTTGCTTATAGAACTTGCAACAGTCTGGTATTATACTCCCTGTACATCCTCCTGAAGAAGGCCTATTGGGCATATGCAAACAATTATTGCAAAATGCTGACCCATAACAAAAGACAGCATCCCTCCTAGCACAGATCTCTTGCCCAAAATGGAATAAATGGACAGAGAAGACCAAAAGGAAACAAATTCAGCAGTGTATCCAGTGGTATACTTGTTGTTGAAAGTATGGGTGTAGCCAATAAATACTCTTAAATGGGATTAAGAGGTTATACATTACAGACAGGACAAGTGTTCAAGTTTATTAGTAAGAGCCGGGCACAGGTGAACAAATAATGCCAAAAACTCTCCAAATAAGAGGGTTTTTTTTAATGTTAAAGTGTTTTAAACAAATTGGTGAAGAGTTTTAACATGGAAAATAAGTGTTGCACTTTACTGATTATTCTGATTAAAAGGGAGATAACCTACTTCAGTTTTCTTCATAATATTTTAATTTATGTTGCAGAAATGGTCATTAGTAGGATACTTTTTAATGTGTATTTTGAATTCTTTCTAATAGCATCAGTGCAAGAGCATCATAAATAAATCAGATTGGCACATTACTCTCCTACAAAATAATACATGAAAGTAGCCAAAGGAAAGAAGCAATAGTAGACCTCAAAGCCAAGATGATGAAGCATGCAAGTTCAGTGATGTGCACATGGACATTACATAAGACTGTCTCTCTAATGTTGTATCTGATAAAGCACTTTATCTTGTTCTTATCTCATGCACATGTTGGCGCACTTGCTTCTATCCTCTTAATCTAGCTACTTAGTGATGGTTTAACCCCCCCCCCCCCAAATATAGATTGTGACCAATGGAAAAAAAACATATCTGGACAGACACTTGCTGCATTGTTTTCTTACTCTTGCAAAAAGTCCGATGTAACAGGAGTGAGAAGAAACATCCACTTCCTGTTTTAATATAACATGGTCATCTTAGAAGTACTAATGCTAAGTCAAAAAGGGTGGATTGTATAGATATAGTGCTGTTATTATTGTTAATAGCTTCATATATGAATGTGTAGAAATATATATAGTATTTCTGATTTTAAAGTTATTCAGCTAATTTATTTTACTTATTTGACATTTGTTAACCATGTAAGTGAACTGCTCCCAGAAACATTTTCTTGACCTGGACCATAAGGGAAAGTACAAACATCGATGCACATATGTTGAACAGTGATATGTATAATATTCCTTCAATGTGACAAACTTTTCCTTGGTAGTCTTGCCAAATGGGTATATATTCAACTAAGAATATATATGTTAATCAGTACCCCAATGTATTTGGTTTGCCATTGACTATGGTCAGTGTCCATTACTGTTCGATTCATGCTTCACTGTCTATTTGTACTTCCAGTACACTTCCCTGGAACATGATCTTACATACTGTTCATTAACTATACTAAGTACATATAAACAAGAATAAATGAACCCTAAAGCTGTTGTGTCACACATGTCAGAAAGGGACAAGTTTTTACCATCTGTTGCCATTTGCAACCATAACAAAAGGGAAATAGTACCTTTAAAAATGTATTAGACAAGCATGTGCACTATAGTCATGTATATCCTAAACTGTAACGTAATAACACTCAAAATACAGAAGTGACAAATGGCAACACAGATCTGATGACATTTCATTAGTTCAAGGTCTCCATTCATAAACGGAGTGCATCTGGTACATGATTATACTGACCTTGGTCACAAGAAATTACAGTGAACGCTGCCATACCAGCATGGAAACAATATAAACACCCAAGAAAGTGTCCTACCACAGGCCCAATCACACTTTATGATGATATTATGTCATGCCATATAGCTAGAAATGTTATGTAAGTCCTCATGTTCTATGAATCTCTGCAGTGCAAACAAAAGAATTGCAGTAATACATAAATGTTTAAATGAAGACATGCAACACAGAGCAATATTATTTGGAATTTAAGTGATGGCTGTGAATGTTCAATGACATACTCAACATCTGCATTTTGCCAGACTCAAACACATGCCAGGACAGATATCAAAAAGCTATGTGTTAACCTTTGACACTAGAGAAATAGGTATATGATGTATGTCATGAGGGACACACTTGAAGGGTTTACAGCACTTTTCTGTTGCAATGTTTATAGATCCCCTACCATGGAGGGTGTTGCCTTAAAAATGTAGCCTTCTGGCTGTGCCATAAATACTTTCTTTGCCTAAGCCACTCCTGTCTGATGCAGTTATCTGACACACAGATGATACCAGATTCAAACCGTTGTCTATCATACTACATAGTCTGCAGAGCTGTGTATTGACTGGATCTGCTACACGACATAGCATTGGATGGTGTAGCAAACAACTGAAATTAATGTGTGAAGTAAGAAATGACATTGGATGATAATCTGTACAATATTATTTTGTCAGAATGATGACAAGAAGGAATGTTCAGACAACTGTGAGCAGTGCAGCATCAATGTTTCTTACAGAAGGAAGTTGTTTCTGTTGTTTTTCACACATACTGCACCAGAACTGAACCACACTCTACAGTGGATATAAAAAGTGTACACACACCTGTTAAAATGGCAGGTTTTTATGATATAAAAAAAATCAATCACAATAAATCATTTCAAAACTTTTCCCACCTTTAATGTGACCTATAACCTGTACAATTCAATTGAGAAACAAACAAATCTGTTGGGGGAAAATATAAAAAATAAAAAACGTACAATAATCTAGTTGCATAAGTGTGCACACCCTTAAACTTATACAGCATTCATTCTTCTTGGGTAAGAGTCTATCATCATAGCACAACTTGACTTGATGATATTTGCCCACTCTTCCTTGCAAAAGAGCTCCAAATCTGTCAGATTGCGAGGGCATCTCTTGTGCACAGCCCTCTTCAGGTCACCCCACAGATCTGCTATTGGATTTAGGTCTGGGCTCTGGCTGGGCCATTCCAAAACTTTAATTTTCTTCAGGTGAAGCCATTCTTTTGTTCATTTGGATGTATGCTTGGGGTCATTACCATGTTGAAAGGTGAAATTCCTCTTCGTCTTCAGCTTTCTCGCAGATGCCTGAAAGTTTTGCATCAAAAGTGACTGGTATTTGGAACTGTTCATAATTCCTTCCACCTTGAATAAAGCCCCAGTTCCAGCAGAAGAAAAGCAACCCAAAAGCATGATACTGCCACCACCATGCTTCACCGTGGGGATGGTGTTCTTTTGGTAATGTAAAGTGTTGTTTTTGCACCAAACGTACCTTTTGGAACTGTGGCCAAAAGTTCAGCCTTGGTTGCATCAGACCATAACACATTTTCCCACATGCTTTTGGGAGACAATGTATTGTTTTGCAAAATTTAGCTTGGCCTGGGTGTTTATCTGTGTAGGAAAAGGCTTCTGTCTTGCAAACCTACCCCATAGCCCAGACATATGGAGAATACATGAGATTGTTGTCATGTAGTACACAACCAGTACTTGCCAGAAATTCCTGCAGCTCCTTCAGTGTTGCTGTAGGCATCTTGGCAGCCTCCCTGACCAGTTTTCATCTTGTCTTTTCATCAATTTTGGAGGGACATCCAGTTCTTTGCAACGTCACTGTTGTCCCATATTTTCTCCACTTTTTGATGGCTTCCTTCACTGTGTTCCATGGTATATCCAATGCTGTGGAAATTTTTTGTACCCTTCTCCTGACATACCTTTCAACAATGAGATCCCTTTGATGCTTTGTAAGCTCTCTGTGAACCATGGCTTTTGTTGTAGTGGGCAACTGAGAAAATGTCAGGAAAAGCCTACTAGGACAGCTGAAATGTATTTGGGGTTAATCAGAGTCTCTTTAATTGATGGCAGGTGTGTACCCAAGAAGACTGAATGCTGTAATTAAATCAAAAGGTGCTTCAGCAAAGTATTAGTTTAAGGATGCACATATTTATGCAACCAGCTTATTGTATGTTTTTTATTTTTTATATTTTTCCCCTAACAGATTTGTTTGTTTTTCAGTTGAATTGCATAGGTTATAGGTCACATTAAAGGTGGGAAAAGTCTTGAAATGATTTATTGTGGTCTCATTTTTTTATATCACAAAAACTTGGCATTTTAACAGGGGTGTGTACACTTTTTATATCCACTGTATCTGTGTATATTTCCCATACAAAGCATTACTGAATGCATGTGTTGCAGGTGCACTCACACCAAGACATTTACAGAACAACTGTTTCACTGCCAAGAAATTACAAATTAGTTTAAATTTTTCTCCAAAGGAAAACTTATAACGTCATACAGTGTTGTTTGTTTAACATCAGTACATCATATAATGCTGCCCTTTGCTAGAACAGAACAGCAAGTTATGTAAGTCCACCAATTAACATCATGTGTACAAATCACATTCACCACAGTAGAAATCTTAACAGAGCTGCCATACTCCACCTATGTGAAGTCATTACATCAAATATTTGTGTTTCAAACAATTTGTAGGAGATAAAAACACTGGGGAAGGCTTTTCCCACTGTAATTATACATACTATAACAGTTGTGGATGTCTTTCATGCATAACTGCATAAGGACACAGTTCTTACAGTCACTCAATGTGAACACCTGACTATGTGACGACAGAAGCAACATGATATTGCAAAGAATACATATACCACAGTGCAAGTGTTGCTGAACTTGTGAGATATTTGATTATTTGAAGCCGTGACATCATGATATTGATGCAAGGGGTATGCGTGTCTTTAAAATTTCTTTAAAAACCTGTCGCTATATGTCTGTTTTTCACACAACATTGCCTGCTGCTAGGTATACTCAAACACATATGGTGTATAATGCATTCATCACAGTGACAGGAGAAGGGCAATCATGCACAATGTGTTGATAATCACAGATTTAAACGCACACCTTTCTAAGGCAACAGCATACAGAACATTGTCTCATTTCTACAGCACAGGAAAAGCTTTTGTAGTTATTTAGTCTAGCCAGATTTCATCCCGTGGCATCATCATTATCCAATAAAGCACTTCTGTGTGAAAAAATCAGCTGACATTTTTGTAATAGGACTCCCCTGCTATACATGTACACAGCAGATAGCTGGGTGACAGCATTGTTACCTACATCATACACATACACAATCATACTGACACAAGGGAGTCTAAGAAGTAATGGCTGAATTTGAGCTGACTACCCTAGCTCACAATATATAGAACATTGCCTAAATCACATGACCCACATGAAATGTTGATTTACAGTTGTGACATGTACAGTTGAATGGATGATAGCACCATTGTTAAGTATGGCGATTGTCTTCTCAAAAGGAAAGAAGGTGGTTGAAGAGCACAGTAACACTACACAGCTACACATCCTGTATGCATTAGAAGCCTTCTCTATACTGCATGACAAACACACAGTCACAGTAGTCAATCATTGCTGGAGTCAAACCTCCTACCTATTTAGTTACGCAGTCTATGGAGTAGAGTATCAACAGCCAGCACCACAGGTTAAGTCATACTGCAACTGTGATACAGTTCATTTTTGAAATCATGATGTAATCATTGTGTTACCAAAATTGGGTATTAGGTGGGGATAATAGAAATTTATAAGGTAGCCCCTGCCAGTGAAAAAATGTCTCCTAAGTGGAAGTTTACATAAGGCACATTGTCATGGAGCCAAGTAGACATGACAATACACACAGTCAAACTATTTAAACAATGCTGGATTTGAAGTAGATACAACATGTCTGTTTAGGATACTATATGTTCCTGACATTGAAGCCACATACACAAGTTCACCAGTGTGAAATTTGAGCCTCATACATATCTACTTACACAATCTATAGAACACGGTATAAATGGCAAGTGCTACAGGAAAAGTCTGACTTTTATAGTGACAGACAGCAATTATGAAGGATGACCTCATCAGTGTGTTGCAGAGAAGATGCCTGTGGTAAATGTGGGATAAGTGGATGGTGGAGTCTTTTCCAAGATTAAATTCTTCCCCTGAGTGGAAGCAGGAAGAAATAGGTAACTGACATTAAAGTCACTCACACAGGTTTAGCAGTGGGAGATTTGAACCTCCAACCTATCTAGTTCCACAATCTGCAGAACGCAGTATTAACTACAAGTGCCACAGGAGAAGTCAGCCTTTAGCAATTTGAAAATCTACATTTGTAAGTGTCAAAATTTCACTGGTTGTGACATCATCTACTGTGCATAACAAGTTTAGGGACACATGCATGTGTCTTGGAAGGCCAACGTAACAGTACCGTACTTCTCTCATGTAATTACATACTTTTCTGGAACATCTATATACTGTCTTTCATGTACATTGTGTAACTGTGTGTGATTTGTACCTGCTCACAGTATGGGGTGTCAATGATGATCACAACTGTAAAATAATGGATTGTCAAGCAAGCATTCATGACAGTTCATACTGGGATGATTGCAAGCAAACAGTAACAATTTATTTTGTCACTGTCAATTGTCTTGGGTCATGCTTGCACAATGTGCATTGGCAATATAAACAGACTCTTCTTAAATATGAAAGTGCACTTCTGAATAACAGTGATGGATTATGTGTTTAAAGGATACACACCTTTGTAATTATGTGTTAAAAGGGTACACATCTTTGTAACAAAGTTACAAGTGCAACCATTGGAGTGCAGACATATATTAACAGATTGAATTAACTGAATCAGCATTGATCTGAAATCCAGATACCTTGGTTTCATCATTAACACATGCAGAAGTTGTACACCCTACTGACATAATGTTATTTTTTTTAACTCTGCATGAAGCACACCATTAGCAAGCCCATTTATGTGGTTTATAGAAAAGTTCTAGAACATACATAATCATATCTTGAGGTGCTCAGCTTTGAATGGGAATTAGCAGTAATGTATGGTACTTGTGCAGACATTCACCAAATAAGCAATATACACATACAACCATGTCTGAATCTGATGGAATACAGAACAGATATGTGCTATGGTCATGTTTCAGGTATTATAAAATACTCATTTGTCATGACAGTTGCAGTTCTTCAATCCTTATATGTATGATACAGGTGTATTTAAAAACACATGAGGGACCAAGCATGTTATTGCTGGTGGAAACATGGCTTATGGAAACAGTTTTGAATAAAAGAGGTGTATTTGATAACACAGAATAGGTGAAAAGAGGTTGACAGACATACTAAGAGATTAGTTTGTGATTAATTTCTGCACATATATGTGGTGTGTTACTCTTTGACTTGTCATTACAATTATTCAGGCAAGATCTGTATAATACATTGTTCTCAATGGTGGCAAGTAGATTAATACAGCAGCAGGAGGATAACAGTGTGTGAGACTTCACCCCCCAGGGGTACCTATGCCCGTCATGGACAGGGGCAGTCAGTGCTGCGAATGACGACCATCTAACCAAGGTCAGTTAGGGAGCAAGGGTATAATATGCCTAGGCTTGTAAAGACAGAATGTCCATTACCATAGTAACCTCCTATGAACCTATGTTAAGAAAATGTGTAGCCAACACTTGCACCCAAAGGAGTCATACAAAACATTCAAAAACAGTTTGACATACATCTGGATTCAACCCTTGACAGCATTCCAAAACAAATCTGCAGACCTGAGTATTATCTAACCACACTGGATTCTGGCATTTAGGTCATGAAACATTTCCCCATGAGATACAACACTGTTAGAATACAGCCAGGTAGCCATTTAAGGATCATAGCGATATGCCATGTGGCTGGACTATGTTTAATCCCATAGTGAGCTTGCTTTTAACCATACTGCTCTATGACAAAGTGATGCTGTGGGCTTATGGTTTTGGCATTGTAGCTCACAGGGAAATGTCTCATATCCTAAATGCCAGCACCCAACCACACCACATAGTAACACATACTTCACAAAGTTCAAATATGACAAGAGATTGAAACAAAGGAGAATGTATGTATTAGTCATCATTGCACTCATGACAATTGTACAATCCCATAATGTGTACTTTGCATCCAGTAGTATAATAAATATGAAACAGTAAAAAATTATGACACAGTAGTGGGAACAGAAAGAAACACAGAAACAGGGATAGAAACAGACAAAGAACGTTATGGTTTTCTGGGGCATTTTTTAACATCTTTCAGGTGAGTTACTGTTATGTTTTTCCTGGTAAGTAATCTTTTTCCAATAGGGAGCAAGCAGGAGTTGGAAAATACAACCATGACTGACACATAAGCAACCTTAATTTTACTGGTTTGAAGAGACATTTGCAAATAAATGAGGCAAGCATATCCCTCAACTGTCCAGATTTTTACAGAATGTCCAGATTTTTTGCCTCATATTTTTGGTCTGTTCCTCATAAAATTTGTGGTTTTCTGGCAAATCACTGGGTTGATCTGAGGATTAAGGTCACTAATATAATGACATACGTTTGAGTTTCAGACTTCAAATCCTTTAGAAAATGTATGTTAACACAAATCCTGTTACTCTAGCAAATTTCTAGGTTTATAAGAGAAATATTTAAAATCTTTCCCTATTTATGTGACTTTGTCCCCCCATTTTGTCAGGCTTTGTCCAGATTTCTTGCACTAAGATGTTGAGAGGTATAGAGATAAGGGAGAATGTAGGCATCAGGCTTCATCACAGTAATAACACTTTTAACATTACATAGGGTGTACATTACAGCCAGAAACATAATAAATGATCCATTGCAGAAATCTTCTCAACAATGTTTGAAACTGGAACATCTTACATGGTATACATGCACAGTAGGATGAATGTTATCAAAGTAATGGGGCCAAAAGCAAAAACTCAGAAGATTTTACCAAGAGTTGTGTACCTCCATTTCCCCTAAGGTACAGGTGCTGCATGGCAACAGGCATTGTGCAACTGCTGAGGAGACAGAGTGATGACACAGAAGGAGGAAGAGTCATAGAGAGGGGGAGATGGAGGCAGAGAGCAAGTAGCTTATGACAGAAGCAGGATAATGATAACCCTAAACAATATGTAGGCAACAGTTACGCTTAAAATGGTCTAATAAAAACAGTCAATAGCAGTTTGACATATTTTTGGATTAGTACTCTTGACAGTATGCAAAAGTCAGTCTATACATACTTTATCTCAGCATGCCATAAAGGAAAGCATAATTCATACAGTTGAAATAACACAACTGAGGGGACAGTGACAACTTACTGAAGCAGAAGCAGTAAAGAGTGAGAGAAAGAGTGAGAGTGATGGAGAGAGAAATACCAGTAGTTTTATTTATGCGATATTTAGGACCATCTTTATGGTGTGTTTACTCTTAGCTGTTTCCTCATTATTGTTCTGTCATGTTCAGTATGATACGGTGTTTTCTATAGGGAGCAAGAAGGGATATGAGAGTAGAATCAACATTAAGACATAACCAAGATAAGGGTTTAATAAGTATCCCCATTAAGGATGGAATATTTTTGCAAATACTTTCTTGCTGCATTATTCAAATGTTATGTTCATAAAATGTAAATGGTGATAAATGCAAACATTTGCAATAAACATATGATAGGAATGCAAAATGGCATTAAATAATTTGCCATACAGCTGTAATTGAATCCTAGACACTATGCAAAAACATCAGTATATAGACAAGAGAATCATCTCAACAAACCACATAGACATTTCTAGCTCATTACATCCAGCAGCCTAAGAACTGTTACAGTAATTGTTTCAAAGTATTGCCTTTACTCTGTATTCTTATAGTGTGGCAGATTTAAGCATAATTGCACAAAGGTAACTGGCCTAGTGTGGGTGATGGCAAAATTAACAATTGTTTCCATAGGGAGTTAAACAACATTCATGGTCAGTCAGCAATGGTGCAAAACACCAGCCTGTGTCCAAATGCTGAGGTTAAACAGTAATGGCTTTTTGATGAGCCATTTCTAGCCATATGTGTTGTGTATGATTCTATTTTTGTCTGGATTAAACATGTGAAAAATGGGTTAATAAAACAGTGGTGCAAATAGGGATGGGGGCTGGGCAAGCAGAGGGTAGGACATGGAGGAAAGAATACAGGAATTTGCAACATGGTGATGGGAAACCACTATAGCAATCTACTTCTTCACAACATAAATGTAGAATTGAGCAAATAATTACAAGTTTTGGAGGGTCAATGCAGCAGAGATGGGTGATGTTAACAGAATAATGTTTTATAGCCAAGTGGACAAAATCAAGTATGTCAAGATGACAGATAGTTGAAGATTAGAGCTATGTATGGGACATCATTTTTTTGAGGGATAAGTACCCATTTTTATCCCTTTTTTTTTTGAGATAGAGGAATATTGGGGAAGGTGATTAGGAATGAGAGGGTTAGGTAGGTAGGATAGGTTAGGTAACAGATGCAGACATACAAGACATACAAGACAGACAGGGATTGTGATGGACACAAAACTTTGTGGTATACCATAATTGAGAATAGATAGGAGACATGGAAGGTGCATCCATGTCCAGCTTGAGAACAGTGAGAATCTAGTCCTCACTGTGACGCCTGTGCACTGGCCCAGTAATCAAGGAGCCTCAATCCTCACCACTTGCACCAGTGAGAGGTGTCCACATTGGGAGGATAACAAGTACACACACAGTAAAGTACAATTTCCCTTAAGAGCACACAGAGATCACAGTCAGTCTGGGGCTGGTTTCTCCCTTTCTCTTCAGATCCCCAATAAGACTCCCCACTGGCACAGCTATAAGGTTCAGATCTCAAGCGACTGGTCAAGCAAAAACCTCCAGCATCCTCTATGTCCAACCAGTGTTTCTTGTCCCTGCCCAAGTAGCTCACACACACACACACACACACACACACACACACACACACACACACACACACACACACACACACTTTGAGATTGGAGTTACATAACACACAGACACTCCTGGGGAATGCTGGCACAGGTTCACTAGCTATGCCCTCTTCTGCCCAGACCATAAGGTAGTACCAACTGCCACCAACCACCCTTATCAGCTACTATAAAGGCCCTTTCCAAAGTATGTCCAATTCTACTGTGCAATGTTACTGTTACCCAAATAGTAAGTGTGAAAAACAGCAAGGCTATTGGAGTGCCTTGTACAGTATCACCAAATACATGCAAGTACACTAAGAGCTTAAATTATCTCTACATCAAACAGCCACAATTAAAAGGTTTAACATATTTAATAATAAATAATAAAAACACAAGAAAATGCTCATTGATTCAACACTGACAATACAAAATTCAGAAATCACAGGAAATATGTTAAAACACCACTGCAGGACAATCTGACATAAATATAGAAAATAGGTAGACTAATATTGCTATTTCTATCTCTAAGGGAAATACTAAAATCTAAATCCTATTTACAGACCAAGCAAGTGCTGGTGAGTTCTTAACAGGTCTGAAGACAAATACAAAATGCAATCTCTTTGTCTTGAGATAGTTCATAAATTGACAATACACATTACTGCTGAGCCATTTCACGTTACATCCTTCTTGTCACTTCTGCTTAAGATTCCCAGGTTCACAGACCTTAAAATGTAACATTTCTTTGTGATCTGCAGCTGCCAATAAGGCACAGCAATAAAAGACACTTTATATGTGAAATATAGTAATTATCTCTGATTTAAGACAATAGAAAGAAACTCCTAGCCCAGACATCCTGTCTCTTAGCTTGAGATCACACACAGTTGTAAAATTCTTTTTTTATCAGCTTATTTTCTTAGAGTTTGCAAGTTAACTCTGTGTGTTCCAGTTTTCTACCATGAAAACATACATTACATAGGCATAGAGTTTATACACATTTCTGCTGTTTTCCCAGCAGGGTGCAATGTGGTTACATTTCTGAAGCTCAGCACATAACACAGTTTTCTTACATTTGTGACACAAGCCTGTGGATCATATTAATATTTACAATGACATAGAATTATTTACAAAATTCTATCTAGCTGGGCTGGCAGCCCCTCAGTTTATCACACTCACCGTCAGAACTGTTATCACTGTCTCCTGTATCAGTTGCCAGGGTCAGTGCCAGACATGGCATCATTTTGGCAATGTCAAGTAGGACTATTTAAAATCTACTGATACACAAACCAAGGACCCTCTCTAATATTCCTTCCACCAGCCCGGTCAGCTCCTGATGGGTGACAACGTTACCGCATCTGCTACTACTGCTCCCTGATGGTACTACTGCACCAACAGCTGGGGCAGAACTACTTGATGTAGGTGGCGCAAGTAAGGCAGGATTTGTGGAGGCAATGCTGATAGGTTATGACCCAGATACAATTATAAAGAGACAGGGTAGGGGAGACAAAAAAGAGAGAAAGAATTATCAGTGGTGTGTCACATTGTTTTTTTTATTTCAATACATAAGCCAATATGAAAAATAAATAAGTATACCTCTGCCACATCCAGATATGATGGTAAGACATTAATGTGTCAAAATCAATCAGTCAGCCAATCAATCACAATGGTATGATATGACAAACAAATTCATATATTTGAATGAGCCATATCAGATATATGCCTTCAAAGTTAATAACTTTATTTGCAAATACTAGATTGCTAACATTATTCAGTATTGCAGTTAATATATTATAAATACTGTCCTGTAAAACAAATCTAATGTCTGTGTCTGATTATTGAACCTGTACACAATTAAGCTGATGTACTCAGTGCCTAATACATGATTAGTCTACCTGTTTTCTATATTTATGTGATTACCAAGAGTAATTGAAGCAGGCATGCATGTTTGATATAAAAGTTAAAATATGCCTTTTCAAGATGATATACAGTGATGGGATGATAATACTTATCTGGCTTGCATTCAGAACTGATACCATGCCTCTCTGAGGTAAGTTATTTTCTCTTGATGCACCTCCCATTTTTTACTGTTTCTCCTGCAGCTGTACAGGAGGGGGAAAAAAATAATATATATATATATATATATATATATATATATATATATATATATATATAGTTCCCTATCAGAAGCTTGAAACACTATAAGCCTGAAAATCAAAATCCTGAAACCAAAAGCCTGAAAACTCAAAATCCCGAAAACCCAAAATCCTGAAACTCAAAATCCTGAAAACACAAAATGGACATACTGACGTCATTGTGGCTTTGCTATTGTTAGCCCTGTGGTGTTAGGTCATGCTGGGTTCAGTGGTTTTATGTTAGGGAGTTAGGAGGTTAGGCATGTATGCAATAGTGACAAAAATTAGGGTTTTAAGTGAGTTAGGGTAGATATTAGTATCTTTATATTGACATATTAGCATTATTTGTGTTTTCAGGATTTTGAGTTTCATTTTGAGTTTTCAGGCTTTTGGTTTCAGGATTTTGATTTTCAGGCTTATAGTGTTTCAAGCTTCTGATAGGGAACCATATATATATATATATATATATATATATATATATATACAAAGCCATAATTAATGACTGCATTGGCTGGCCAATTAATGACATATCACAGGCAGGTGATGGGTCAGTATACTTACAAAACTGAGAAGTGTTTTCAGTCTTAAATTCTCCTCCCAGCAACTTAGGAGACCCCAGTTGTCCCTCTTCATGTTACTGTAGTGATAATAACATTGTGTCATAGTGTTCAGGATGCCATTTGAAATGGAGACAGCCTTGTCCAAGATATTCCAAGCCTCGGCCTTATACTAAAACCTGTTATAATCCCCCTGCAGTAGCCTGTCTGTAGCCCTAGATGAGGAATGCCACAAAAATCCTGGACACCTCAACACCCTACCTTTGTGCTATAAATGGAACAGCATCTCTACCTTTGCCAGACAAATCTGAGAAGTCACGCTAGAAATATGTGTCTGAGTTGGTGCTCAGTTCAGATCTTGCATGCAACAGTTTGTGTGCAATGACACACAGCATTGCCAGATGCATTTGCGTAATTTAAAGTACAACAATGGCTTGGCAGACACTTTGGCTCTGATTACATCAATAAGCACAGAAGGTGTGAAGTATGGCAGTGAGATTTGGCCATGTGTGGTGATCAATCTATTGACACATGTTACAGTGTTAAACAATGAAATGGTTTATGGTGTTTGTTATAATCATGGCTGGTTGGAGGACAAATGGTGGGGTTGTGACATATTGAGTAGTACCACCTAAAAATCGAACATGTAAGAAAAAAAAAATAAACTGTTAAGCATTGGGCATTAACTGTCAGTGTCATGGAAGAACTTACTTTTTAACATGTTAATTACAGATATACTAATTTAAGAATAAATAGATATATACTTTAGAGATGCCTGTATATGACATTACATCATTATGGGACTGCATTTCTATATGAAAGGTAGTATTTGTAGTTGTAAATACATTTCAGATGCATGCAGTTGCTTGACCTGAGTAATTCATGATGTGATGGGTTATGTTGCATACTATATACTTCACAAGGCATACTGTCCTAAACACATACTTATGACATGTGGTAACTCATAATTATAACAAAAATATTGTGCATATCATGTCTATGCAAGCGCATTTTAAATTAAATATCATCAGTGTCATGTTTAAATAATTTACACACATTATATTGGGCTTCTATAGCAAGCAGTGATGATAGATTTGTTGCACTATATATAGTTATGATACTTATTTGCATTTATTGTTACATTACCAATCAAAATGTTGTGACAAATGGCATTCTGACCGCCTATGTAAAACTATCGGTGAACTATATTGAAATCCTTTATCAGCTGTTCTCTTTATCCTAAGCTCACTTCACCTACACCTTGCGCTATAGAGAATGTCACCTAAGAGGTGCTACCCAGAGTGCTGATGAATGTGCACTAGCACAAGGCTCATTTGTGCTACAAAAGGCAGTCTGAATTACATTTTTCACTTTTTTCATTAGGAAGTGAAGCATGTTTGTGCACCGCTGAGTGGAGCACAAATGTTAAAGACGTTAACAAATCATCTTGCATTGCAGAATAACTTATTTAATGGATATATGTAGTATGGAACACAACAGTTATAGCATTAGCATGACACATTCATCCTTTTCACATCTCCTTGCAGAAGTATCACAAGTAGCATTTGGGTTAAACATCATCAGGACTTCATGTAACTGGAATTATCCTGAAAGGGGCCACACAGAAAATGACAGGAAGCAATTCTTGCCACATTGCGTACAATTACTCAATACATAAATGTTTATAGTATATTGCATAATTGTCATGATGAATACATGTGAGATATGGATAAGTTCTCCAGCACATATGAAACATAAGTCCACATTACTCATATTACTGTTTTTTTGTTAACACATGGTACAAACTGTCATATGTCACAACATCCATAGCACATATTGTTATTAGTAATGAGAAGAACTGAGTTTGCAACAATAACATCTTTCTAACATCATTTCACAGGGACTACAGGTACAATTTTTATCATTTATCACAGACTTTAGCCTGTTTGTTTCATATACAATACTTGGTATCAGTATTTATTCTAAATCTAGTTATAAAAATATCTGTAAACTGGATTTAAACCTGCATTGTGTGCCATTTTTCTATAAGCTGACTTCACTTACACCTTGTACCATGGATAGATGGTTACCTGACAGGTGCATTTTCTTCAATGTGTACTATCCAAAGTGCTGATTGCTGCACACCTGCACCAGCTTATTTGCTCTAGAGAAGGTGGCCCAAATTAAATTGTTCATTTTTTTCCTTAGGAAGTGAGCTATTGTTCATGGCTAGGGACCACTGCCAGTCAAAAGTGCACAATACCAAATGGTGCACAAAGGATGAACAGAAAAAAAAATGTTACACTATCTGTCACTTCTGAGATGCAGACAGCTCAGCACAGCACAGGGCTCAAACAGAATTGCTGATGCTGGGGCTGATGTGGAAGATAACCCAGGTGTGTCGATTGCAGAACTTCCATGTACGCAACATAATTAAATAATTTTCATTGTGTATACACACACACACACACACACACACACACACACACACACATATATATATATATATATATATATATATATATATATATAAAAATAAATATGGGTCTACTTCACTTCACCGAAATCCCATTTCACTGACATTCATTTCACTGACACCAAATCACCTAAACTTCAAAACACTGACAACTCATTTCACTGAATCTCATTTCACTGACAGCGTAAAATGCTAAATTTCACAAGACTGTATGTAAAGCCATACACATACAAACTGACAAAACTAATGGCTACCTCTTTCCACAACTTAAAATCTACTTATATAATCCTCTTAACAAAAACAGACCATATAAACCCAAACTAAGTGGGGGGCTACACCACCCACACCCCTAACATCTGGGGCTGTGCCAGCCACACCCTCCTAACTATAGATACTAACTCCAGGTCGCACTACAATGGAAATTAGGCAATATACTGTTTACTTGCCTCACAGTACTCTAGGCACTGCCACATCAAGTCTATAGCTTACAATTCAGTGAAATGAGATTCAGTGAAATGAGTTGTCAGTGTTATGAACTTTAGGTGATTTGGTCTCAATGAAATGGGATTTCGGTGAAGTGAAGTAGACCCATATCGCTATATATATATATATATATATATATATATATATATATATATATATATATATACATATAAATATATATGGGCCCCCTTCAGTAGATCGAACATATTATAAATTCGAACCTTATTTGGCCGAGACCATATGTTCAAACTTGTAAATGTTTGATTGGACTGAATGGAGATCTCCGTACAGTGCGGAATGGGATGATTTCCCTTTTCTGCAATGTAGTGTGCTCTCGGAGTTGGTATATTTAAGTAAAGTGGGTTTGGGGGGGTGAAGTCCCCAACGTGGTGGTGCGGGGGGCGTAGCCCCCCTGATAGAGCAGTTTAATTTATATATATATATATATATATATATATATATATATATATATATATATATATATATATATATATATAAATATACTATGTGTACATATAGACAGCCAATCGGAAGAGTAGGATAGAATAGACACTGAAAAGATGGGGGGAGTGGAGTCAACTGCACAATAACTTTTTCTATTTGATATGTCTTATTCTGAAGCTGTCAAGGGGATTATTTTCTATTTCTTGTGTCATTAACATTGTGATGCTTATCATCAATGTTTCATCTCCCTTCCTTTATATGTTAGTACATCTGGTTCTCATATTGCATGACCACCTGTATATAGTAAGCACACCGTTTGTGTTCTTATTAATGTCCATAAGATAGATGTACGTCTGACTGAAAGGCTTTTTTTTAATTTAGATTAGCATCTTTTAATTTTTAATATAAATTTCGCATAGCATAAGTTTGATCAGTTTGCATTCTGTTTTTCTCTTTGTTATGCTTATTACTTGTTATCATAGGTGATTCTACCAGTGGCACTGTGGAACTCCTACATCCTGATGTCAGAGTATCGGTAGCCACTGATGACAATGGCAGAGTTGAAGAAACACAGTCTGAGGATGCAGGAGGCATTCTGACTCTAAGTTTGGGCCTCCAGTATCCTCTGCCCCTATTTTTGTCACAGTCAGTATGCCTGTGCATACCCATGATGCAGAGACCTCAGACATTGGACAGGTTGAGGGTGATACAGGTGATCAGGGTAGTATGGTTGCTACAGTTACAGAACTGGTTGATTTTCCCTGTAGCCATTGTGAGGGCAAAGTGTCACACAGGCAAGTTGGTAGAGATGCTCAAAGGAGGCCTGCTGTCCCCCATTCTCATTCAAATGCTGGTGTGTCCGTAGGTGCCACACAACATGTGTGTAGGGCCATCACAGAGGCACAGGCACATTCCACCAGGGCCTCAGAAGAGACAATGCAATTACAAAACAATGTGCATTCTGATGTTGGAGACAGCCTAAACCATGTGGGTGACTCCATGGACAGGATGAAGGAAACATTGGATCGGGCAGGGCCTACAATGGAAAGTCTGCAGGAGGGAGTGTTGTCATCCTTGTGAATGGAGAGCCAAAACATCATCCAGTGTTAGCCAATATGGCAGTGCAAGATCCATCTCCCATAGTGGCACTACTTATCCTGCTCCATCAATGACTGCAGTGTCCTTACCTAGATGTGGTTGGCCATATGGTCATTTTATAGGACACATTTGTCCTGAGAGTTCATCCAGCAGATATCATTCTTGTTTATCTAGCACCCCAACTTCTAGCCTGGGCCATAGAATTAGCAGCACAACTCCTGGCAGAGGTAGTTCTCATGGTCAGGGGCAATGATGCTAAACTGTCTACTCTACCATGCATGCCTAACACCTGTCTGAGATATACCACCTCTCGCACACACATATACTCACAAGTTATCTAAACAGTACTGTTGACTGCTATACATATCTTGTTACTGGCCCTAACAACTGGATAATTAAGGAATAATTTTTGTTTTACTTGCACACACTTACTTCTTTGGAATCGGGCTTGCCTTCCTGTGCCCCCTCACCCCCACCCTGTGCAAATGAAGAAAGTGCCCTGCCCTTTGCAGATTTCTTTGTGACTTTGGGGTGCATATATGTCTGATGCACAGAGTGGATAACTAATGCTTGCTTACTCAAGAACCTTCCTTTATAGTAAATGAATTGCAGAATAAATGTTTTTATTCATCGTTCATACTCAGTTGTGAATGATTGTTATGTAATTGTTAACCCTCATTGTAGTTCTCTTAGGTCTCTTAGTAATGCATTCAAACTAGATATTTAATGTATTCATTATTATTTATTTATTGACATTTGTTGACCGGGAAAGTCCACTGGGCCCAATGACCCATTTTCAGTGGAGGCCCAGGGAGAAAAGCTCCATGCAGTCACAGAAATTTTTACATAACATCAGCTTAATTTTGAAAGTCAAGAAAGATTTAACATAATACAAGTTGAAGTAGATATACAAGACAAATACATATTATAGAGGTATACAATACAAGAAAATAAACTCAGTGTGTTAAATTTTTAGGAATTCTGTTTGTATATTCTCATAAGTAAGAATACTGTTTAATCAATTCTATTTATTCAGCCACAGAAATAAAGAAAGCAAGAGAGATTGGATACCAAGACAGATAGTGTAAATTGTGACTATATTAGGTTAGTAAAGGTATTTGTAGTGTATAGTAGCCAAAACATTTAAGGTGGTTTAATTATATGACTACAAGAACAGACAAGGTTATTGAGACAGTGTTCTTTTAGTGCAAATTTAAATGTTTTTAAAGAGTCTAGTTGAGTAAGAGAGAGAGGGAGCGCATTCCAAAGTTTGGCAATGGCATGTGAATAGAGACATTGTCCAGCTCTTTTGTTGGGTTTAGTTATAGGTTCATAGGTTCATAGGTTGGTACTGGGCTATCTGTCTGAAGGCATATATTAGCCCAGCCACATTGTGCGGTATTCACCGCCCCTTTAGTAGTTCCCTAGACCCTTGTACTAGCAGCTAGTACCCTTTGCCCCTATCTAGTAGTGCTGTTGGTGTGATCCCCGGTGTGAACTTTCTGTTACCCATCCACTCATCAAGGTTCCTCTTGAAGAGTGATAGTGAGGGGCTCTGTCTTATGTAGATTGGGACCCTGTTCCATAGTAAGGGAAGTCTCTGCGAAGGGAATCTATCCCTCCAGCATGTTCTATTCATTGTTGTGTTGAGGTTTATATCCCTAGAGTGTGTGGCTCGAGTAGATTTGGTTTTGCTAAGATGGAGCATGTTCAACAATTCTGGGTTGGACATGGCTCTGTACGTTAGACAGAGATCACCTCTGAGAAAGCGGTATGCAACAGAGAACAGTCTTAGCTTTTTCAATCGTGCTGCATAGGGCAACTGTTTGAGGCCAGTAATCTTCTTGGTTAGGTACCTCTGTGGTCTCTCCAGCTGCTGAAGATGTCTAGCCAGGTACATTCAATTGGTGTATTGTACTCAATAATGGGTCTGATGAGGGAAGAGTAGAGGGGCACCATTACATCCTTAGATCTTGATGCGAACCCTTTCGTGATCAGATGGGTCACACTGAAGGATTTTCTAACCACTTTGGCAACATGGTTATCAAAGGAAAGCTGACTATCTACTTGGGTCCCTAGATCCCTTATTTCTTCTTCAGATTTCAGGAGATTACCTCCGATGTTGTAGTTTGCGGGTACTCTGTTTTTTCCAAAGGGGATTACTAGGCATTTTTATGCATTTAGCTTGAGACCATGGCTTTGACACCATGCATCAGTCTCATTTAGAACCTTCTGGAGGATCTCCATGTCAGCTGGAGACTCTATTATAGCACCCAGTTTGCAGTCGTCCGCAAACTTAGTCAGTCACAGCCCTTCCCTGCTTGCCTGTACTTCTGAGAAGTATATGCCAAACAGGAGGGGCCCCAGGATAAAGCTCTGAGGCACACCACTCATTACTGGTCTGGATTCAGACATAGATCCCGCTACTCTTACTTTATGGGATCTGTCTGAGAGCCAATTTGCGATCCATCTTGTGACGTAAGGGTTTATGCCCAGGCTGGTGAGCTTATCAATAATACCTGAATGGGGAATGGTGTCAAATGCTTTAGCAAGGTCAAGGTAAGCCGTGTGCACCTCCTTTCCCTTATCTATAGCCTGAGTAACTGTCTCAAATAAATCCACCAGGTTCAGGAGGCATGATCTGCCCTTGACGAAGCCGAACTGTGTGGGATCCAGCAACTGGAGGTTCCCAATCTCTCCATTTATGAGTTCCATAATGATTAAGAGTTCTTTGGTAGAGGACCTAAGATGCCGAGTAGGGGTGTGTGTTTGCATTATAGTTTGAAGGGATGGTCAGTGGTTCAGATTATTTAGTAGTTTGTGGGTGAGAGTAAGTTGGGAGTAATGTAGTAATGAGGGAACTCAAACTAGTTTACAGATTTAATGGCCAGGCAATGATGCATGCGAGTTGGCATGTTGGAGACAAACATAGCTATTTTATAGTAGCACGACTGCAGTTTGTTCAAGAGAGATGTGTAGGTTAGTGAAAATTGGGCAACCATAGAGGAGGAAGGTAGAAGTAGACTTTTAGCTAGTTTCAACTTGGTACACTTGTCCAAATAGAGTTTATGCCTATAAAGTTTGCCAAGCTTAAAATGAGTCTTTTGATTTGGCTGAGTATATGATTCTCAAAGGATAGTTTGTCATCAGTTGTGGTGCCAAGTAGTTTGGGTGCTTTTACAATTTCAATTTCTGTATTGTTTTTAGAGAATATTTTAAAGTCTAGCGTTAGAAGTTTGGTTGTGAAGAGTAAAAGTTTAGATTTTTTGGGATTAAGTAGCAGTTGAGCTTCATTAAGCCAGTATTCAATGGAAGTAAATGCATTTTGTGTTAACTTTAGAAGATCTGAGGTGTTGTTAGAGGATGTAATTATAGCTGAATTGCTTATTGGTATACTACAGCAAATGATGCTACCATTCACCTGCTCACTGGTGTATATATACTGATAACTTAAATGCTTGATACACAGCACT
Source organism: Protopterus annectens (assembly GCF_019279795.1). Classification (NCBI taxonomy): domain Eukaryota; kingdom Metazoa; phylum Chordata; order Ceratodontiformes; family Protopteridae; genus Protopterus; species Protopterus annectens. The sequence continues at coordinate 283,246,245 of NC_056734.1, read as the reverse complement.
TGGCAAAGTCTATAGCTGTATACTGCAAACATCAGTCATAAGCTATTGCTGACATTACTGTGCACCTGGGACATGTTCCAACATAGGGACATATAAAAAATTGCATTTGAGAGTAATCAGTTATCCACTTCTTTTTCTTCATATAGGTTACAGACTTACTTCATTAATATTACAGCTACAAGATGTTCCCTTGGGGTTTGTCTCAGTGTGATACTAAAAGAACACAGTCATTACATGGATAAGTGTGTGCAGTTTTGCAGGCATCAATTTTAATATTTGTATGGGTTTAGGCTCTTAGGTTTTCACTTAGGTAGTCAGTGTGTGTACTATTCTTTGCCTCTTAGCTAGAGACATGGCATATTCTGCATGCCTACATCTGCGGGCAGTATCTGTGGCTTGCAGTTCTCCCTCAGACTCCTCATCTATATTTGCTGGAACTGCTAGTCCTGCCTGTGATCCTGGAAAGTGGGGTCCTTCCCCTAGCTGTCCTTGTTGAAGTTGTTTCCTGAGAATTATGGAACAGAGTGTGAGTACTTCAACAGAGGTTACTGGGTCATACTGGTGTGCATCTCCTAATGTCTCTAGACACCAGAACCTTGATTTTAGCAAGCCGAATACACATTCCATGATATTCATAGTTAGAGCATGGGCATTGCCGTATCCTAGTTCAGTGGAGTTTTGTGGGTTTCTCTTAGGTGACATGAGCCAAGGGTCCAGTGTATAACCTGCATCTCCCACTAGATACCCTTGTGGAAAGTGACCCCTAGCAAATCCTGGAAACTATCGCCCCATAAGCCTGACTAGCTTGGTCTGCAAAGCTATGGAAAGGATCATCATGGACCTCATAAATAAAGATATTGGGGACCTACAGACACTGGATCCTACCCAGTTCAGCTTTGTTAAGGGCAGATCCTGCCTCTTAAACCTGGTTTATTTCTTTGAAACAGTCACCAAGGCCATTGACAAGGGGAAGGTGGTCCACACAGCCTACCTGGACCTCGCAAAAGCCTTCGATACAATACCCCACTCGGGCATTATAGATAAGCTCACCAGCTTAAATATAAACCCCTATGTCACTAGATGGATTGCAAACTGGCTCAAGGACAGAACCCACATGGTTAGAATTGCTGGAGCCATGTCAGACTCCAAACCAGTTACTAGTGGTGTCCCACAAGGCTCAGTCCTGGGACCTCTCTTGTTCGGTATATATTTCTCGGAGGTACAGGCCAACATGGAAGGACTGTGGCTGACCAAGTTCGCAGATGACTGCAAACTGGGCACCATAATCAACTCTCCAGCCGACACAAGCATCCTCCAAAAGGGTCTCATAGAAACAGACAACTGGTGCCAGAGCCATGGCCTCAAGCTAAATGCCAAAAGTGTATAGTCATCCCCTTTGGCAAAAACAAAGTGCCCACAAATTACCACATAGGTGGTAATCCATTAAGTACAGAAGAAGTAATTAGGGATCTGGGGACCCAAGTTGATAGCAATCTCTCATTTGACAACCACGTGGCCAAAGTGGTTAGAAAAACATTTTATATAGCCCACCTAATCATGAAGGGATTCACATCTAGATCAGGGGAGGTAATCGTGCCTCTTTACTCATCCCTCATCAGGCCCATAATTGAGTACAATGCCCCTTTTGGAATGTACCTTACCAGACACCTGCAGCAACTGGAAAGACCCCAAAAGTACCTCACCAAGAGGATCAAAGGGCTCAAACAGATGCCATATGCTGCCCAGTTAAAGAAACTCCAGCTCTACTCTGTGGCATACCACCTGTTCCGAGGCGATCTGTGCCTGACGTATAAAGCCATGTCCAACCCGGAATTAATGGACATGCTGCACCTCAGAAAATCTAAATCCCATCGAGCTACATGCTCGAGAGACTTGAACCTCAGCACTGAAATAAATAGGACATGCTGGAGGGACAGATTCATAACCCAGAGGCTCCCTTCACTCTGGAATAAAATCCCAGTCCAGGTTAGGCAGAGTCCCTCATTGACTCTCTTCAAGAGGAATCTTGATGAGTGGATGGGAGATCATAGGTTTACCCCGGGTATCACTTCTGTGTCACTGTTAGACAGAGGCACAGTATACTAACCTCGAAAAAGGGCATAGCAAAATAAATTTAAAATGGGTGGCGAAAGCCAAACACATTCTGGCTAGGCTTATAAATGCCCTAGGGCAGATAGCCTAGTACGAACCTATGAATCTATGAACCTAAACCCCACGAAACTCACAGGTGTGCTATATGTCTGAGTCATGAAAACTGCCTTGGTTACCTGCAAAGACATTGCAGATGATCCCTCAGGCATTGCAGAAAACCTGGCAGTTCACAGAGTAGTATCCTTTCCTGTTACTGTACCTCTTTCTCTGTTCACCAAGTGCAGCTTTTATTTCTATGTGTGCAATCTATGACCCCAAAAACTTCATGGAAGTGTACTTTTCCATAAAATTCCTGCACAGTTTTTGCTGTCACATCTGTGGTGTGTGGGAAACAGATATGCTCCCTTTTATGTTGTAGCATTGCATATAGAAGTTGCATATAGAAACTGATGTAATATTATTGAAGCTGAAGCCTGTGACTCCTGTAATATATCCCCTGTGGGTCTCTGTGGAAAATATGTGTAGCATACCTTTGTTTCTAGTGAGATGAGTTCTGCATGATTTCCCTGGGGCCTCAGGTGACGGCAGCGGAGGTTGCATATTTCCTCTAGTATTACCCTGCCCACCTGATATTGCTCTACAATGTCTGTGTCATGCAGTCCATGGTAAGTCAAACAGGGTCTAAACATCCTTCTTCCTCTTGGCTGAGGACTAGAAGGAGCAGCAGCAATACCTTGAATTAAAGCCTGTTGCACATAGAGGTTAATGATGGCAGCAGAAACCTAAAACATTGTTTTTGTAAGTGTAATCATGGCTGCATTCCAAAGATCTTTGGATTTAATGGCAAATGACTACACTGAGTGTACACAATTACTTTACAGGTTTCTGAATAACTCTGCCATGTTGGATTGGCTAACTAGCATGTAATTTGGCTAATTATGCTTTCATTAGCATTTTCTGCCATTTGCCTTTCTTTGTGGCACTAAACTAAGTGTAGAGCTATTTAATGAATATTTTCCATGTGGCACATTGTGCCATGTACAAGGTAGTTGCATTACTGTAGGTATACATGAATCCATACAATAATCTTCTGGAAAGAAATTATGAATAATGTCAAATCCATAAATGTTTTACAGCATTTTTATGACAGAAGTATTCAGCACTGAAATAAATAGGACATGCTGGAGGGACAGATTCATAACCCAGAGGCTCCCTTCACTCTGGAATAAAATCCCAGTCCAGGTTAGGCAGAGTCCCTCATTGACTCTCTTCAAGAGGAATCTTGATGAGTGGATGGGAGATCGTAGGTTTACCCCGGGTATCACTTCTGTGTCACTGTTAGACAGAGGCACAGTATATTAACCTCGAAAAAGGGCATAGCAAAATAAATTTAAAATGGGTGGCGAAAGCCAAACACATTCTGGCTAGGCTTATAAATGCCCTAGGGCAGATAGCCTAGTATGAACCTATGAACCTAAGTCTCACAAAACTCACAGGTGTGCTATATGTCTGAGTCATGAAAACTGCCTTGGTTACCTGCAAAGACATTGCAGATGATCCCTCAGGCATTGCAGAAAACCTGGCAGTTCACAGAGTAGTATCCTTTCCTGTTACTGTACCTCTTTCTCTGTTCACCAAGTGCAGCTTTTATTTCTATGTGTGCAATCTATGATCCCAAAAACTTCATGGAAGTGTGCTTTTCCATTAAATTCCTGCACGGTTTTTGCTGTCACATCTGTGGTGTGTGGGAAACAGATATGCTCCCTTTTATGTTGTAGCATTGCATATAGAAATTGCATATAGAAACTGATGTAATATTATTGAAGCTGAAGCCTGTGACTCCTGTAATATATCCCCTGTGGGTCTCTGTGGAAAATATGTGTAGCATACCTTTGTTTCTAGTGAGATGAGTTCTGCATGATTTCCCTGGGGCCTCAGGTGACGGCAGCGGAGGTTGCATATTTCCTCTAGTATTACCCTGCCCACCTGATATTGCTCTACAATGTCTGTGTCATGCAGTCCATGGTAAGTCAAACAGGGTCTAAACATCCTTCTTCCTCTTGGCTGAGGTCTGGAAGGAGCAGCAGCAATACCTTGAATTAAAGCCTGTTGCACATAGAGGTTAATGATGGCAGCAGAAACCTAAAACATTGTTTTTGTAAGTGTAATCATGGCTGCATTCCAAAGATCTTTGGATTTAATGGCAAATGACTACACTGAGTGTACACAATTACTTTACAGGTTTCTGAATAACTCTGCCATGTTGGATTGGCTAATTAGCATGTAATTTGGCTAATTATGCTTTCATTAGCATTTTCTGCCATTTGCCTTTCTTTGTGGCACTAAACTAAGTATAGAACTATTTAATGAATATGAAACAGAGTACTATTTTCCATGTGGCACATTGTGACATGTACAAGATAGTTGCATTTAGTGTAGGTATACATGAATCCATACAATAATCTTCTGGAAAGAAATTATGAATAATGTCAAATCCATAAATGTTTTACAGCATTTTTATGACAGAAGTATTCTGTCATGACATCTGTGTATATTGTGTGTATTATGTATTACAAAATTATGCACTGAAGGAAGGCAGTGGAACTTTTTTGCAACACACACACACATATATATATATATATATATATATATATATATATATATATATATACAGAGAGAGACAGAGAGAGAGAGTCAGAAAGAAAGGTAATCTAGTAAGGTTTTACTTTGCCAGAAAATCATCTTTGTGAGAACAACTAATAAGTCAAATGGTTCACAGAATCTAAACAGATTTCTTAACGAGCCACCAAGAGCTCGCTAACTGGTCATATGAAAGTTTAGCACAAGCCTTGAGGTAAAGAAATGTAATTTAGGAGGAAGAGTCAACTTTAATATTCAAAGTAGGTACACTGATTACAGCATTACATAATGTGGCATTACTTTGTGTAAGTTCAAGATTGCCGCATCTACATGTTAGAAACAGGCTACTGCTCTCTGGTGTGCCCTTCACTGGGACAGAATGAGTAGAAGAAAGATTTGTGTGCACTCAGGCTGTGAAGAACCTCTTCAGATTGGAAATGTTTAGGTTGGTAGGATGTAGGGACTATGTGAAAGCCATAAGCTTCATATGACTTTGTATGCATTCGGATATTGCTGATGAAATTGGCTATGTGCAGTCACACTTGAAAGATTTAAGGCAAGTGACAGCTTTTATTATTAATATTTTTTAAATAAAGGGTTTATTATGTTTATATAGGTATATCTTTATGTGAACACCCTGTTGTTTGCTATAACTTATTCAAGCCTATAGTGCCTTTTTACATCTTTCCATTTAACATCCATAGCTCCTTATGGCCTTCAGACATTTTTTGAGTTTGGCTTCTTTAACTAAGTGACTTTGACATTCCACACCACACAGGTGTTAATGAGTTAAAGAATTGAAAGGGGGAGCTAGGAAATACCGTAAAATTGATGACACAACAAAGATAGAGACACAGCAGGAACACACCAAGAGGATTGTGCTGGAGGAAGCTAGAGAGGAGGGTACTATGTTTTTGGTGGGGGATAGACCCCCCCCCCCATTTTTTGAAAATTTTTTTATAAGAGGGATGTTGGGTGGAAATATGTAAGAGAGTTTAGGAGATGGACAAGTAAAGAAGTGGTGATGATGTGTGGTACCCAGCCAGGGTCCCCAGTCAACTAAGTCTCAAATATTTCCACTGCCAAGTGGTGTTGCAGTGGATAAACCCAGTGTTGATGGTGCAGTGGCCTGTGGTGGCAGTGAGTTTTCAACCTGCTGAAGAGAAGACTCAATTGATTGAAGCCATCTGTCCATGACCTGCTCCAGCAAGTCCTGAAGTTCATGTTCAGTGAAACTTAACAGGCTGCCATGTTCCAATGTGCCTGCAGGAACAGTGCCACCCTTTAGCCCTGTGAGGATGTCCTTGGATGGGCAGAGGCTGACCACTCCCTAACCTGGGAGAACTGCAACTGGGCTGCCCCTGAGGAATATGGATCTGTTAAAAAATGAAAGAAATAGGAGAGAAAGAAAATAAAAAAGTACAAAGGAATGCATAATTAAAATAAAAAGAGAAAAAGTGGGGAGATAAAAGAGAAAATGCACACAATAAATTTATACATGATGTTACACAGCATTCAATTTCTTACTTTAAAACAATTGTATTTTTTATAAATGTTTAATGAAGTAAAATAGAATGTACAGGAAGTGTTTATACATACACGAAACACTGATATGGGAAGCGCTTATGTATACTTGGGAAGAATTATATGAGAAGTGCTTATCTAGACAGAGAAGACATAAGACATTTGCTGTTTACCTATATCTCACCTTTTCTCCTTACTATTACTGGCATAACTACTATTACTATGGAAGGCATTTCATCCACTTTTTTACTGCTCAGTATGCATTTGTTTAAATATCCATTAATATCTGAATTCTCATACTGTGGCAATCTTTCCTTTAATGCAAGTTATAAATAGCTTGTTATATGTGTACACAGCTTGTCTGTTTCAGTTAAGGATGTTGTCCGGATATTTTCCATGCCATTTTATTTGAAGATCTACTTTAAAATATTACAGTTAACATGTATTAGTCTGTGAATTGCATCCAGACATAAGCTGTACACACAATGAAAAATGTAGCAATTCAAGAAAGTTTTCTGTTCCTTTCAATTGCAGCTTAAATAAAAAAAAAACTGTTTATGTTACAGATGATTGCAGTATAGACACTTCAGTACAATTATGTGTGCTTTGATAGCTTTCTGCATAACAGCTGTAAGCATATAATGGGATACTGCACAACGGAACTTAGTGGTGTCTTGTATAGATGCAAACACCTAGAAATTATTTCTTCCCTAGACACCAGTCAGTGAAACCCTCCCAGGTCCCCTGCTGCTCTGCGGGCAACGCAGCTGTGCACTTCTGGACTGCAGGCAGCTCAGCTCAGTACTGAGCAGCATTGTCCCACTTTACACTCCTGATCTTCTATAGAATAAGTCCCCTTATTAATCACAGAGCAATAGCTGGTCTAATTTGCCCTCTCGGAAATTAGTACTTAAGAATTACCTTGTACAATGGACAGTCAGTTTCCCAACATTTCTCCACCCAGCCTGATTGAAATGGGCATCCTGAGGCAATGTAGTAACTGCCTCATGTATACTGAGAACCACTTGCTCTTATTGCAAACAAATACAGTATGTGAGAGATGTAACTATAACATGAAACTAGAATTAGTCCACTCACATAACAATAAAAATACATCAAACAGGTTGTCAGCACACACACCTCTCCACTTACACAAGATAAGGTCAAGACACAAAAACCCATGTACATGAAGGTACTCACTAAGAGCCTACCAAAAGAGCAGAGACTTCACAAACACAAATGACCTGCACATGCAGATACACAAACAGACTCCACCACTACACATAACAACACACATATCAGTGTCTCAACAATTAAGCCCCTAAGGCAAAACACCTCAGAACCTAACATCCTAGTCATAGGCTCAATAGTGAGACATGCAGATATTGGACTCAGGAGGTTGGACAAGGGGAAGGTCATGGTCAGCTGCCTGTCAGGTGCCAGGATCTGTCAAATCACACATGCACTCAAGTCACTCAGCAAAAATTACTGTTATGACTCTGTCATAGTACATGTTGGATTGAATGACATGAGATGTACCTCTCTGGACTATATAAAGACAGACATGACTGAACTCTCAGATTATATGTCCCAGGCGGGTATGTCCCTAACCCTAAGCAGCATTCTACCTTCACCTAGAATGATGCCACAATACAGACAAAAATGATTGATTTCAATAATTTTCTTAGCTTCTAATTTCACTCCAGGGGAATCCAGTATCTGACAGCCTGGGAAGACATGTTTGACAGATCACTCTGCTCAGCCAGAGATGGCCTTCACCTGTCTCTTCAAGGCTTTTGAATACTGACAAAGATGCTTGCCTTCCCCATAGTGCCTTTTTTAGGCAATGTCAAAACAACAAAACTTCCAACATAAAGAAATCCTCAAGAGACAAACTGAAGGTCAAGCTGCTTAATGCCAGGAGCCTAAACAGTAAGCTGCACTCCCTGGAAGCACTCCTCACATTGGAAGATGCTGACATCTGTGCAGTCACTGTCACTTGGTTCAAGGCAGCAGAGACCACCCCAGCTGTACAAGGGTACAATGCCTTTCACAAGTTCAGACTTCAATATGTGTGTGAAACGACTAGAGATGGACCCATCTTCATTAAATGTACCCATCTTCATTAAATCCAAATGCACCTTGAGACAGGTAAAACAGTACAACTCTTTTGAGCTACTCCAGGTCCTAATAACTATAAGCAAAAATACCCTACCACATCATTGCTAGCTAGAGGTCCCCAGCATGAACCAGGAGAAGCACACCACCCACCTGAACTTGCTAGAGTTGCTCAGTATCCAGCCAAACACCTTGGTCATGGGAGATTTTAACTATCCTTCCATTGATTGGGCAACTTATATAAGCACAAATATAATCCCAATGAGGTTTCTGGATTTTATTAATTAAAATGCCCTGGAACAGTTGGTCTGCACCCCCACAAGGAACTCAAATATCCTATACCTAGTGTTCACCAACATGGAGAGGGCGGGTCACTGCACTACCCCCTGTGTGTGCTGCCCTGCTTGGTAAGATCAGACTATAAATCAGTAGAATTTGAAGTTAAACCCAGACGTGATATCCACACAGGAGCAAAAAAACTGAAACATTTCTCCAAAGCAAACTATAGCCTACTAAGCAATAGCACAAAAAGTTTCAAAGCCCCTGCTAACACAGCCAACAATGACTCCTATGCAGAAGAGTACAAATGCTCTATATAGTCACTTAAAGAAATGTATTGACTCAGCTGTACCTGACAGGACTAAAACTAGGTCCTCCCTAAAAATATAAGCCACCCTGGTAGACTGTAAGTATAAATAAGTTATATAACAAAAGAAAAAAATTATATTTAAGAACAACAGAGAACTTACTCAATGGGACGATACTTCCACAGCTTGAACGAGCAAATCAGATATCGTGTAAAGTCCTCTAAGGCTAGTTATGAGACTAAGTTAACATCCTTAGCTAAAGACAACCATAAGGCATTTTTAGCTACATACAAAACCTAAAAGGGATTGCCCAGCTGTGTGCTGAATATATAGTGGATGGTACCACTCACACTGAACCTGGGGAAATCTCCATCCTGCTAGCTAACAGATTTAGCAACAACTTCACTCCCCATCCCCACCAGACATACCCCAAAGCATCCCTGACACCAATCCACTACCAAGTATCTCCAAAGAACAGGTCATACAAGCACTATCCAAGGCCAAAAACACGGCATCTATGGGACCAGATAACATCCCACATTGCTTACCAAGCAATCTAAAACAAGACCTAGTGGAACCACTTGGAAGTCTCCTTAACCAGTAATCCTCTTGCACAAAGGGGGTCCATTAACTGACCCAGGAAATTATTGGCCCATAAGCCTAATCAGCCTTACTGCAAGGCCATGGAAAAATTATCATGGACCTATTACCAACAAGGACACAGGCAATCTTCAAACTCTTGACCCGACCCAGTTTGGTTTCATTAAGGGTAGATCTTGCTATTAAACCTGGTGGACTTCTTTGAGAATGCCACCAAAGCTCTGGATGAGGGCAAAGCAATACACTTACTTGGATAGAAGGAAGTTTCTTTGTTCACCAGTGGGAGTGGGGAGCCTTGAGCAGCCTATCTTTCCCTGAAGGAGTGACCTCAGCACAAGAGCTTGTAGTAATTGGTTGTTTTGGACCATTTCTAGCTCTTTTGAAGTTCCCTGTTTAAAATCCACCTCTGAGTGTTTTTTTCTGGCTATACTACTCGGAAACAGCTCCTCGTGGTCCTGCAGAGTGGTCCTAGCAGCAGAGAACTGAGAAAAGTGACTACTTTCCTGATTTAAGTATTTTTTGCTGTTTTTTTTACCTAAAATACCTTCTCTTGCTTACTTTGAACAAGCTTAAACTGTTTTTTAGCTGTTGCATTATATATTATCTGCACTTAAAATTACATTTGGTCGAAAATTGGTCTAAAGTTTGTTTGTTTGTTAAATTTAACTGTTGAGGCTGCCCACTAAAGAGTGCTAGCCTATGTAAATGATTTATTACTGTTTCCTGCATTTCTGTGTGCTTTCTATCTCAAAAACAAAAAAAAAAACAAAAAAAAATATCCTTGTTTTCCTGCCTCTCCTCGACTAGTTTAGACCAGTATACAGGCTTTGCTGTATTCTGGGCTGTGGTGTAGTTCCTGTGTTGTCCATTGCCTTACTTGGATAGAAGGAAGTTTCTGTGCTCACCAGTGGGAGTGGGGAGCCTTGAGCAGCCTATCTGTCCCTGAAGGAGTGACCTCAGCAGAAGAGCTTGTAGTAATTGGTTGTTTTGGACCATTTCTAGCTCTTTTGAAGTTCCCTGTTTAAAATCCGACTCTGAGCATTTTTTTCTGGCTATACTACTCAGAAACCGCTCCTCGTGGTCCTGCAGAGTGGTCCTAGCAGCAGAGAACTGAGAAAAGTGACTACTTTCCTGATTTAAGTATTTTTTGCTGTTTTTTACCTAAAATACCTTCTTCTGCTTACTTTGAACAAGCTTAAACTGTTTTTTAGCTGTTTGTTGCATTATATATTATCTGCACTTAAAGTTACATTTGGTCGAAAATTGGTCGAAAGTTTGTTTGTTTGTTTGTTAAATTTAACTGTTGAGGCTGCCCACTAAAGTATGCTAGCCTGTGTAACTGATTTATTACTGTTTCCTGCATGTCTGTGTGCTTTCTATCTCAAAAACAAAAAAAAAAAATCCTTGTTTTCCCACCTCTCCTCGACTAGTTTAGACCAGTATACAGGCTTTGCTGTATTCTGGGCTGTGGTGTAGTTCCTGTGTTGTCCATTGCCTTACTTGGACAGAAGGAAGTTTCTTTGCTCACCAGTGGGAGTGGGGAGCCTTGAGCAGCCTATCTGTCCCTGAAGGAGTGACCTCAGCACAAGAGCTTGTAGTAATTGGTTATTTTGGACCATTTCTAGCTCTTTTGAAGTTCCCTGTTTAAAATCTGCATTTGCGTGGCTTTGCGCGATTGTGTGCATAGCGCAGCGCCAGTTAAACAAGATTAACCTTTTTCTGGCTCCGCCAAGTCTGCTCTTCAAATTTTCCCTTAAGAAAGCTCTACTCTTATAATTCTCAGTCTACTCGCTTATTATATTATTACTAAAGTAAGCACTACATCCACATACCACCCCTGTGAGTACCCACTTCCCTTAAAGGCACAGCACTCCCTTATAATATTCTAGCATGTCGAGTGGTAGATTACTAGCATCCTGTCTGGTTCAGCTGGTTAATCTGGGAATCTTGAGACAATGCTACAATTGTCTCATGTACACAGACAACCCTCTCCTCCTCCCAACAAACACAAATACATGTGAGAGATGCAACTATATAGCCAAACTGAAGGCTGAACTCTCTCAACTCAGGACTGGCAAGACCAGACAGGAGGAGAAGGTTACCACACACACAGCAAACCCAGTCCCACATAGACCTACCACAACTACAAACCAAACACATAATAACACAAAGACATACTGAGGCTCTAACAAAAAACTTACCAAAACAACAGAGGCTCCCAAAGCAGACACCCAAAAATCCACCACCTCAAAACATAACACATGCAACACATACTTCAATAAATCAGTGTGTCAAACAATCACAGCCCTTAAGGCCAAACACCATGCCTGATACACTAGTAATAGGTGACTCTATAGTCAGACACACTGACGTTCCGCTTACCAGGCTGAACAAGGAGAGGGTAACGGTGAGCTGCCTATCGGGAGCTAGGATCTGCCACATAACACATGCACTCAGGTCACTCCAAAGCAAGTACAAATATGACTCTGTCATTGTCCATGCCGGCATGAATGACCTGAGACATACCTCCCTGGACTACATGAAAAGAGACATAGAGGAGCTCTCTGATTATGCAGCCCAGGCTGGTATGACCCTGACCCTGAGCAGCATCTTGCCCTCACCAAGAATGATGCCACAATACAAAGACAAGATGATCAGCTTTAATAATTGGCTCAATTACTGGTGTCATTCTAGGGGGATCCAATGTCTGTCTGCTTGGGATGACATGCTGGACAAGCCACGCTGCTTCACAAGGGACAGCTTGCATCTGTCACCACTGGGCTTCCGGATATTGGCTAAGGCTCTTGCCACCCCTATAGTGCCTTTTTTAGGCAAGGCTCAAAAGACAAACCCACCTCCTTAGAAAACAAAAATGGAAAAAAATTAAGGGTAATGCTGCACAACGCCAGAAGTCTAAATCTCAAGATGCAGGCTCTCGAAGCACTCCTCAGTATGGAGAACATCGATGTCTGTGCAGTAACTGAAACCTGGTTCAAGGCTCCTGAGAGCACCCCAGCGCTACCAGGCTATACCTCGTATCATGCTTTTCAGCCCCAAAACTCGGGCCAAACCAAAAAGGGAGGGGGAGTGTCCATACTCATCAAGGACACCCACACCTCCAGGTTAGTGGCAACACTGAAGCATCAGAGACCATCCAGGTGCAACTAACCGTAGGCAAAACTGCTATACAACTGGTAGCATGTTACAGACCACCCTCCCAATCTCAGGAACCCCATTCAGCCTTCCTGAAGACATTGGAGGATATGAATGTCTCACCAAACACCATCATATTGGGAGACTTCAACTACTCTAACATAGACTGGGTGCATTATTCTAGCCCTAACACCCTAGCCCAAAGGTTCCTGGAATTCATAATTTCAAATGCAATGGAACAGCTAGTCACCTCTCCCACAAGGGGAGATAATATACTAGACCTGATCATCACAAACATGGGGACAAAGTGCTCCACACTGGAAGTATACCCCTCACTAGTGAGATCTGACCACAAACTAATCACCCTGGATATATATATCCCACCTCCACCCCCAACACAAAAGACTACAGTGAAAAACTTCTCAAAAGCCGACTTTACACTTCATAAGACTGAGATGGTATCCTTTAAGCCCACTGGCCAGTGGAAACCACATCCCACAATGCTGAATCCTTCACAAATGCTTTCTATGGACATCTCCAAGAATGCATGGATCATGCAATCCCAAATAAAACCAAGACCCTCTCCACCAAGGGCAGGCATCCTGTCTGGTGGACCCCAGCCATAAACAAATTGTATAACAAAAGAAGGAAGCTACTGCCAACTTTGAGAGAAAAATCGCTATGGACACTAAAGATAACCACAAGGCCTTCTTCTGCTATGTTAGAAACCTGGGCGGAAACCCTCAGATATGCTCAGAGTTAGTTCACAATGACAAAAAATACACTGAACCCACAGATATTGCCAACATTCTGGCAGACAGGTTCAGTGCAAATGTCTCCCCTCCCTCACCCCAAAAGAAGAAATACTTATCCCAGCTGAATGTAACCTCCCTGTCATCTCAGATGTCCAGGTGAGAACCGCCCTCAGCAAAGCTAAAAACACAGATCAATGGGACCTGACGGTATCCCGGGTTGCGTGCTACGTGAACTCCAAGAGGAGCTAAACCCGCACATAAAAATGCTATTTAACCTTAGCCTTACTACAGGATATGTACCTGAACACTGGCGTACAGCAACAGTGGTGCCACTCCACAAAGGAGGCACCTCTACAGACCCTGGTAACTACCACCCCATAAGCTTAACCAGCCTGGTCTGCAAAGCAATGGAAAGAATCATTATGGAACTCATAAACAGAGACATTGGGGACCTACAGACACTTGATCCCACCCAGTTCGGCTTTGTAAAGGGCAGATCCTGCCTTTTGAACCTGGCTGACTTTTTCGAAACAGTCACTAGAGCCATTGACGGGGGCAAAGCAGTCCATGCAGCCTACCTGGACTTGGCTAAAGCTTTCGACACAATACCCCACTCAGGCATCATAGACAAGCTCAACAGCTTAAATGTAAATCCATATGTCACAAGATGGGTTGCAAACTGGCTAAAGGATAGAACCCATAAAGTCAAAATTGCTGGAGCCATGTCAAACTCAAAGCCAGTCACAAGTGGTGCCCCACAGGCCTCTGTCCTGGGACCCCTCTTGTTCGGCATTTATTTCTCAGATGTGAAAGCAAACATGGGAGGGTTGTGGCTGACAAAGTTCACAGATGACTGCAAACTAGGTGCCATAGTCGATACACCAGCTGACACATACATCCTACAGAAAGGCCTCATTGAAACGGACAACTGGTGCCGGAGTCATGGCCTTAAACTAAATGCCAAAAAATGTATAGTCATCCCCTTTGGGAAAAACAAAGTACCCACAAATTATCACATAGACAGTAACCCACTGAGTACAGAAAAAGTAATCAGAGACCTGGGGACCCAAGTCGATAGTGACCTCTCATTTGACACCCATGTTGCCAAAGTGGTTAGAAAGACTTTCTACCTTGCCCACTTTATCATGAAGGGATTCACATCCAGATCAAAGGAGGTCATTGTACCCCTATACTCCTCCCTTATCAGGCCCATAATTGAGTACAATGCCCCATTTGGTATGTACCTCACCCGGCACTTGCAACTGCTGGAGAGACCCCAAAAGTAGCTCACCAAGAGGATCAAGGGTCTCCAACATATGTAATATGCTGCCAGACTAAAGAAACTCCAGCTCTATTCAGTAGCATACCGCCTACTCAGAGGTGATCTGTCCCTGACATACAAGGCCATGTCCAATCAGGAATTGATGGACATGCTCCACCTCAAAAAATCCAAATCCATCAGAACCACGAGAGCTAAAGATTTAAACCTCAGCACAAATATGAATAGGACATGCTGGAGGGACAGATTCATAATCTAGAGGCTTCCCATACTCTGGAACAGAATCCCAGTTCATGTTAGGCAGAGCCCCTCACTGACTCTCTTCAAGAGAAATCTTGACGAGTGGATGGGAGATCGTAGGTTTACCCCGGGGGTCATCTCTGTGTCACTACTAGACAGAGGCACAGTAAACTAATTCTATTATGTAAGGGGGTCTTCACTGTGTCACTACTAGACAGAGGCACAGTGTTCTAAATCTATTCTGTACACTTTTGTACCATTACATGGGGTGGCGAAAGCCACATCACTATGGCTAGGCTTATAAATGCCCCAGGGCAGATAGCCTAATACTAAACTATGAAACTATAAAACTATACCACCTATCTTGATTTAGCCAAGGCTTTTGACACAATCCCCCACTCAGGGATCAATGAGAAACTCTCCCAGCTGGGGTTTAGCTCATACATCACTAGATGGGTACCCAACTGCCTCACTGACAGAATGCACACTGTCAAAGTTGTAGAGTCCACCTCCACCAGCAGACCCATTAGCAGTGGTGTACAACAAGGATCTGTGCTGGGCCCACTACTGTTTGGAATCTATTTCTCTGAGGTCCAGGTGAAAGTAGATGGCCTGTAGCTTACCAAGTTTGCAGATGACTGCAAACTGAGCATAATCATTGAATCCCCCAATGATGTCAACATATTACAGAAGGGACTGACTCAGACAAATGATTGGTGTCAAAGTCAGGGACAAAAACTAAATGCAGAACAAATGCCTCATTATCCCCTTTGACAAGGAAATAACCTCTGATAATTATGATATAGATTGCACCACTCTAAGCTTAAACCCAGTGGAGTGAGACTTGGGAACACAGGTTGATACCAATCTAAACTTTTGTCACCACGTGTCCATAATGGTCAGGAAACCCTTCTACATTGCACATCTCATAAATAAGGGCATCACATCAAAGACTAAGGAGGTTATAACTCTTGACCCTTATCAGACCCTAATTGAGTACAATGCTCCCATTTGTATATATCTCACCAGACACCTGCAGCATCTGGAGAGATCACAGAGGTTTCTAACCAAGAGAATCCAGGGCCTCCAAAATGTGATTTACATGAAAAGACTGAAAGCTTTGCCAGTATTGTCTGTATCATACAGGCTGCTGAGAGGTGACCTTTGACTAGCTTTCAGAACAGTCTCTGACTCTGCTCTAATGGAAATATTGCACATCTCCAAATCAAATGGGACAAGGGTCACTCACTCCAATGACCTCAACCTAGCCTGTGACATTAGCAGAACATGTTGGAGAGACAGATATGTCTCCCAATGATGCTGCTTCTCTGGAATAAGCTCCCATTTCTCGTGAAGCAGATCTCCTCAATGACCCTATTTAAGCCCAACCTTGACAATTGGATGGCTGTCCATAAATTCACCCTGGGGGTGGCACCTATGTCCCTCATGGACAGGGGTAGTAGGTGCTGATTATAGAATCACTCTAACAATAACCACCTAACTATGATAAATTAGGGTACAAGGGTTTTTACATGGCTAGACTTGTAAAGGCCTTACGGCCATTAGCCTAGTAACCTCAAATGAACCTATATAGGTTCATAGGTTTAGAGGTTGATACTAGGCTATCTTCCCTAGGGCATTTATAAGCCTAGCCAGAGTGTGTTTGGCTTTCGCCACCCTTTTAGATTAGTTGACTGTGCCTCTGTATAGTAGGTCACAGAAGATAGCCCTTTTGAGGTTAGTTTACTGTGCGTTTGTCTAGTAGGGACACAGAAGAGATCCCAGGGGTAAACCTACGATCTCCCATCCACTCGTCAAGATTTGTCTTGAAGAGGGTCATTGAGGGACTCTGCCTAACAAGGATTGGGATTTTGTTCCAGAGTGAGGGGAGCCTCTGGGATATGAATCTGTCCCTCCAGCATGTCCTATTTATTTCTGTGCTGAGGTTTAAGTCCCTGGAGCATGTAGCTCTAAGGGATTTGGATTTCCTGAGGTGGAGCATGTCCATTAATTCTGGGTTGGACATGGCTTTATACGTCAGGCACAGATCGCCTCTGAGTAGGCGGTAAGCAACTGAGTAGAGCTGGAGTTTCTTTAGCCTAACTGCGTAGGGCATCTGTTTGAGTCCCTTGATCCTCTTGGTGAGGAACTTTTGGGGACATTCCAGTTGCTGCAGGTGTCGGGTAAGGTACATCCCAAATTGGGCATTGTAGTCAATTATGGGCCTGATGAGTGATGAGTAGAGGGGCACAATGACCTCTCTTGATCTAGATGTGAACCCTTTTGTGATAAGGTAGGCTATATGGAAGGTCTTTCTAACCACTTTGACAACATGATTGTCAAAGGAGAGATTGCTATCTACTTGGGTCCCCAAATCCCTAATTACTTCTTCCGTACTTAATGGATTACCACTTATGTGGTAATTTGTGGGCACTTTGTTTTTCCCAAAGGGGATGACTATGCACTTTTTGGCATTTAGCTTTAGGCCATGGCTCTGGCACCAGTTATCCGTCTCTGTGAGACCCTTTTGGAGGATGCTTGTGTCAGTCGGTGAGTCGATTATGGCACCCAGTTTGCAGTCATCTGTGAACTTGGTCAACCATAGTCCTCCCCTGTTAGCCTGTACCTCAGAGAAATATATACCGAACAAGAGAGGCCCCAGGACTGAGCCTTGTGGGACGCCACTTGTAACTGGTTTAGAGTCTGACATGGCACCTGCAATTCTGACCATGTGGGTTCTATCCCTGAGCCAGTTTGCAACCCATCTTGTGACATAGAGGTTGATATTTAAGCTGGTGAGCTTATTTATGATGCCCGAGTGGGGTATTGTGGCGAAGGCTTTTGCGAGGTCCAGGTAGGCTGTGTGGACTACCTTCCCTTCGTCTATGGCCTTGGTGACTGTTTCAAAGAAGTCAACCAGGTTCAAGAGGCAAGATATGCCCTTAACAAAGCCGAATTGGGTAGGATCCAGTGTTTGGAGGTTTCCAATGTCTTTGTTTATGAGTTTCATGATGATACGCTCCATAGCTTTGCAGACCAGGCTAATCAGGCTTATAGGGCAATAGTTTCTGGGGTCCGTTGCGGCACCACCTTTGTGGAGTGGGACTACTGTTGCTGTACCCCATTCCTTGGGTACATATCCTGTAGTAAGGCTGAGATTGAACAGTGACTTTATGTGAGGGTTCAGTTCTTCTTTGAGTTCGTGTAAGATGCAGCCTTGGACACCGTCCGGTCCCATTGATGCTGTGTTTTTTGCCTTGAAGAGGGCAGCTCTCACCTGTGCATCTGTGATGTCAGGGAGGCTACACTCTGTGGGATAGACATTTGCTCTTTTGGGAGGGAAGGGGGGGAGAAGTTTGCACTGAACCTGTCTGCCAGGATGTTGGCAATGTCTGTGGGTTCAGTGTATTTTTTGTCAATTTGAACTAACTCAGAGCATATCTGGGAGTTGCCACCCAGGTTCCTGACATAACTAAAGAAGGCCTTGTGATTATCTTTAGCATCTTGTGCAATTTTTCTTTCAAAGCTGGCCTTAGATGATTTTATGAGGGATCGTAGTTTCTTGCTAGTACTGATCAGAGATGCCTTCCCTTTTTGGGATTTTGCTCTATCATGTAGTAGCTTCCTCCTTCTGTTGTATAGCTTATTTATGGCTGGGGTCCACCAGACAGGTCTCCTGCCTTTGGAGGAATGAGTCTTGGTTTTATTTGGGATAGCACGATCCATGCATTCCTGTAGGTGTCCATAGAAAGCATTTGTAAAGGATTCTGCGGTTTGGGCCATATTTTCCACTGGCCAGGGGGCTTTGAAGGATTCCACCTCGGTTTTGAGAAGTGTGAAGTTTGCTTTTGAGAAGTTCTTCACCGTGGTTTCCTTGGCTGGGGGTGGAGACGGGATATGGATGTCCAGTGAGATTAATTTATGGTCAGATCTTACCAATGAGGGGTATACCTCTGGTATGGAACATAGAGTCCTCATGTTGGCGATGATCAGGTCCAATATGTTTTCCCCTCTTGTGGGAGTGGTGACTAGTTGTTCCATAGCATTTGAGTTTATACATTCTAGGAACTGTTGGGTGAGGGTGTTGAGGCTTGAGTAGTGCTTCCAGTCTATGTTTGGGTAGTTGAAGTCACCCAGTATAATGGTGTTTGGAGAGACCTTCATATTCTCCAGTGTTCTCAGGAAAGCCGAGTGGGGTTCCTGAGTTTGGGAGGGTGGTCTGTAGCAGGCTACAAACTGAAAGGCAGTTTTGCCCACTGTTAGTTGCACGTGGATGGTCTCCGATGCTTCATGCAGTGCCACTAACCTGGAGGTGCAGGTATCTTTGATGAATATGGATACTCCCCCTCCTTTTGTGGTTCGGTCCGAGTTTTGGGGCCGAAAAGCATGGTATGAGGTATAACCTGGTAGTGCTGGGGTAATCTCGGGAGCCTTGAACCAGGTTTCTGTTACTGCACAGATATCGATATTTTCCATACTGTGGAGAGCCTCGAGTGCGTGCATCTTGAGGTTTAGACTTCTGGCGTTGAGCAGCATTACCCTTAGTTTCTTTTTCTTTGTGTTGTCTATGGAGGTGGGTTTGCCTTCTGAGCCTTGCCTAAAAAAGGCACTATGGGGGTGGCAAGAGCCTTAGCCAGTATTCGAAAGCCCAGGGGTGACAGGTGCAAGCCGTCCCTAGCGAAGCAACGTGGCTTGTCGAGCATGTCATCCCAGGCTGACAGACACTGGATCCCCTTTGAATGACACCAATACTTTAGCCAACTGTTAAAATTGATAATTTTGTCTTTATACTGTGGCATCATTCTTGGTTAGGTTAAGATGCTACTCAAGGTCAGGGTCATACCGGCCTGGGCTACATGATCAGAGAACTCCTCTATGTCTCTTTTCATGTAGTCCAGAGAGGTACGTTTCAGGTCATACACCAGCATGGACAATGACGGAGTCATATTTGTACTTGTTTTGGAGTGACCTGAGTGCTTGTGTTATGTGGCGGATCCTGGCACCCAACAGGCAGTTTATAGTGACCTTCTTGTTCAGCTTGGTAAGTGGGACGTCAGTGTGTCTGACAACAGAGTCACCTATTACAAGTATATTAGGTGTGTTGTTTAGCCTTAAGGGCTGTGACTGTGTGGCACACTGACTTTGTGAACTATGTGATACGTGGGTATTGTTGTGGGGTAGCGGTTGCTTGGATGTCTGCTTTGGAGGTCTCTGCTGCTTGGGCAGATTTTTATTTAGGGACTCCGAGTATGTTTTTGTGTGTTTATGTGTTTGGTTTTCTGTTGCGATAGGTCTATGTGAGACTGGATTTGTGGTGTGTGTGGTTACCTTCTCCTCCTGACTGACTGCGCCAGTATTGGGTTGAGAGAGCTCAGCCTCCAGTTTGGCTATATAGTTGCATCTCTCACATATATTTGAGCTTGTTGGGAGGAGGAGAGGGTGGTCTGTGTACGTAAGGCAGTTGTAACATTGCCTCAAGATTCCCAGATTCACCAGCTGGACTGGAGAGTAAACCCGAAACTGGCTTTGGACATGCCAGAATAGTATAAGGAACTACTTTTTGACTGATCAAAAAGGACCAATAGGGAGCCAAGTACTTAAAGGGAGTATAAGAGGGTGTAGTGTTTTAGTTTATTAGTGCTTACTTATAAGATTACTTATACGAGAAACTGCAGGGCTTTAGAATGAAAATAGAGTGCTTACTTTGACATTTAGAACAGTTCTAAGGGAAAAAGTGAAGAGCAGACTTTGCGGAGCCGGGAATAGTTTAAACCCGTTTAAGCGGCGCTGCCCGATGCTGAGCTATGTGCAAAATGTTGCAAAACCACACAAATGCGGATTCTAAAGCAGGGAAACTGAAAGAGATAGGAAATGACCCAGAGCGGCCAATAAGCTACTAGTTTCAGGGCTGGGACCACTCTTCCAGGGACAGATAGGCTGCTCAAAGCTCCCCACTCTCACTGGTGAACAGAGAAGCTTCTTCCTATCCAAGTAAGGATATGGGCAACACAGGAAACTATACCACAGTCCGGAATTCAGCAAAATCTGAAATCTGGACTAATCTAGTTCAGCAAAGGCAGGAAAAGAGAATATTTTTTTTTTTTTTTTTTTTCAGGAAACAGCAGAAAAACACACAGAAAACACTGTAAATGCTATAAACAGGCTAGCACACTTTGGTGTGCAGCCTACAACAGTTATACAATACAAAAATGACTTAAATTGATATAAAACAAGTGCAAAAACTGTAAAAAGCAGAAGGCAAATGCAATTTAAACTTTTTAAAGCACAGATCAGTTAGAAATTCACTTTTTAGGTGGGAAAAGGCAGTTGGAGCAAAATAAAACAGAAAAAAATACTTAAATCTGGAAAAGTCTCTCTTGGGTCTCTCTGTTGCCTGTATTACTCTGCTGGACACCACTAGGAGCTGTCTTGAGTTGTATACTGGTGCAAACCGCAAATGCAGGTTTTAAAGCAGGGAAACTGAAAGAGATAGGAATTGACCCAAAATGGCCAATAAGCTACAAGTTTCAGGGCTGAGACCACTCATCCAGGGACAGATAGGCTGCTCAAAGCTCCCCACTCTCACTGGTGAACAGAGAAGCTTCCTCCTATCCAAGTAAGGATATGGGCAACACAGGAAACTGTACGCAGTCCGGAATTCCGCAAAACCTGAAATCTGGACTAATCTAGTTCAGCAAAGTTGGAAAAGAGAATTTTTTTTTCATGAACAGCAGAAAAACACACATAAAACACTGCAAATGCTATAAACAGGCCAGCGCACTTTAGTGTGTAGCCTACAACAGTTATACAGTACAAAAATGACTTAAATTGATATAAAACAAGTGCAAAAACTGTAAAAAGCAGAAGGCAAATGCAATTTAAACTTTTTAAAGCACAGATCAGTTAGAAATTCGTTATAGAAGTAATACAACTGGTCATTTCTCACTATGTGCTTGTCATTCACATGTTATTGCAACCTCAACCTGCTCCCCCAGTCTCCACTCTGTCTAGGGTGGGGTGCCTGATTTAGAGTTCAGCCTTCATATATGTGATTAATATTGTGAAAGAAATTGCTTTCTCAAACAATTATTATACTGATAACTATTTTCTGGCCTACACAAATAATGCTTTCTTTACAAATACAGTCTGCATGTACTTTAACTACTTTCTAAGGCAGTGCAATATTGCAAATGAAATTATGCGGCAATGCAAATATATATTTTTTGTTTGTATATAAATACATACATTTATATACATGAAAAAATAGCTGCAATTGAACTCATACCAAAATGAAGAGAAAGGAAGGTACTCCATGACAATCTAAGCTGACCCACAGTATAAAAATCCAAAAAAGCCTTTATTTGAAATCAAGTAAGCACTTTCGCATTTGACTCAATGCTTCATCAGACTTTCAAAATATCTTAAACAGAGCTCCATATAAATACTATCACTTATTTAAAACAACCAATGAAATCCTGACTAAGTAAATTTAATTAAAAAACTCTTAAAGTGCCCTCATTTACATACACATCTCACTAATGTATTTACTGACAATGAACCACATAAAAGTTTAAAATATGTCATAAGACATCTAGGACATGGGTTCCTATGAGTTCATCGAAATGCCAAAACATCGACGCTCACTTCTTCGACACGAAAACATTGACTCTTCATATCATTGACATTTCACGTAAGCGATCCTCCCCCTCTCAGGACCCATGGTAGCACTTGTTTGTCTGCTACAGCGCATATGGTTCAAGTCACTACCTACAATTTCCCTTGACAGCGTTGTAATTTACGTCGCAATACACACACAAGTGCTACCATGGGTCCTGAGAGGGGGAGGATCGCTTACGTGAAATGTCGATGATATGAAGAGTCGATGTTTTCGTGTCGAAGAAGTGAGCGTCGATGTTTTGGCATTTCGATGAACTCATAGGAACCCCTAGGACATATATTCTAATGCAAAGCAATAAACTATAACAAACTCATTATACAGTATAAGGCTTCATGTCAATATTTCAAACAATCAATGAAATCCTAACAGAATAAATTTAATTAAAAAACTCTTAAAGTGCCCTCACTTACATGCACACCTCACTGATGTATTTAACAGCAATAAACCACATAAAAGTTTAAAACACATCATAAGCATATAGGTAATAAATATAATCAGACATTTAGGACATATATTTTCATGCAAAGCAATTAACTATAACAAACTGTATATTACAGTATAAGGCTTCATGTCAATGCTTAAGGGGACGATCTTTAGGAAAGGGTTTCAAAGAAACCCTATCATTCAGCCCATGTCCTCTATCTGCTCGTAGTCATATAATCCACTTACCTTCTTTTTTCTCTATATGATTTGCTATGTCTCCTAATCTTTCCGTGGGGGTAACTAACTCTAAAACTGAAAATGTAAAACTATGCGTGGTATCATTATGAATGACATGTCTAGCTATTGCATTGCCTTCATTCTCTCTATTAATAGCATATATATGTTCCCTTATTTTCTCTCTTAATATCCTGTTCGTTTTCCCAACATAAAAACTGTTGCATTTCTGACACACAGCTAAGTAAACTACATTTCTGGTTCTACAGTCTGTGTATTGTTGGAACTCATATTTCTGATGTGTATCTGGATGTATGAAATTTTTGGTATTAGCTATATAGCCACATTGATTGCAGTGACGACAGGGGAACATCCCTCTTCTAACTGAGAGGGGTCCTTTCTTATTATTCCTCTCATAACACAAATTTTGTTTCAATGATCTTGTAATCTTGTAATTAAAACTAGGACTAGTACTTACCACTTTTTTTATATCTTCATCTAATAATAGCATATTCCAATCCTTTCTGATTAACTGTGTTATTTTCTTGTTATTATTTGTATAAGGAATGACAAGTGTATTGTTTCTAGATGTAGCTTTGTCGTTCTTGTGACTGACCTGTCCTCTTAATATATGGTTGACCTATTGTGTCACGTTCTATTTTTTGTATGGCACTTAAATCACTAGTATGATATCCTCTTTCTATAAAATCCATCCTCACATCTCTAATAACTTCATGGAATACCTCATCTTCACTTACTATGCGTGAGGTCCTGAGTGCCTGACTCTTGACAATATTTCTATGAATATGTGAAGGGTGCATACTATTGCGATGCAAAAATCCATTTCTTCCGCAGGGTTTCTTAAAGACTTCTGTGGTGATCACACCATCACACTTCTTCAATAGCACATCCAAAAATTCAATTTCATTCTGGGAGCTTTTACCAGTTAAGGTGAGGAAAGTGGTCGTCCCATTAATATAAGTAATAAACTCATTTAATGTGGAAGAATTCCCTCCCCAAATGAGGAAGACGTCCACAAAATGCCTGTAATATTTAATAAAATGAGAAAAGAATTTATGCTCTAAAATGTATGTGTACTCCCAATATGCCAAATCTAAATTTGCGTAGGAATTGGCACAAGGTGTGCCCATTGCTACGCCCATGGTCTGTAGATCATAGCTTCTATCATATGTGAATACATTATTTGTGAGTATAAGCTCCATCAACATTGTTACTTTAATGATTCTATCATTATTAAATCCTCTCTGTATCAAAATCAAACGTAAGTATTCTATGCCAACATCATTAGGTATACTCGTAAAAAGTGATGTAACATCTAGCGTAACCATATAATCAGTAGCAATCTTAGAGCTACTATTGTTATAAGATCCTAAGGTCTCTAAAAAGTGCTGTGTGTCCCTTAAAATTGAATGCGTTGACTCCACTAGTGGTCTCAGTTGTTTTTCTACATAAAACGACATAGCTTCTGTTAGCCACCCTTTGCTAGATACAATCAGTCTGACTGGGGGATTTACCAATGATTTGTGTATCTTGGGGAGACCCCTAGAAGTTGGTATTAGTGGTTTCTCTACCAAGAGGTATTTATAAAGCTCACCATCTATAATATTACACATCAACATATCATAAAGATCATCATAGACACTCTTAATTAATGTATCTAACTGGGACTTTGTTAAGCTCTTATATGTATTGATGTCTATTAACATGGCATTCATACTAGTATTATAGAAATCTTTATCTAATATCACCACCGCTCCCCCTTTATCAGCTGGTCTAATAACAATTGAGCCATTATTCTCTAAAGACCTCAAGGCTTGTCTCTCTTCCTTGCTCATGTTATAAACTCTGTTTTGTGTTGATGTTTTTCAAACTGAAAAGCAGTTAACAAATCATTCTCACATGCTTTCTCAAAGCTATCCAATAGTGGATGTAAAATAGGCATATATGTTGAAGGTTTTCTAAAAATATTATCATTATCTGCATTAGTATTATTTCAACTATCATTATATTGTAAAGATAATGCCAAATTCCTTGTAAAACATTTCACATCAATTATTAAATCTATCACATCAACTTGTTGTGAAGGGATAAAGGATAAACCCTTATCCAACACTGTTCTCTCTATGGATGTCAATACATACTTTGATAAGTTTATAGTAAGGTCCAATTGACTGGTTTCAGCGTTTTCCTCTGAAACTCGTGCTGTTCACCTGATATTTTCCGTTTCCTCCCCATATAGTGTGGGCTCCATGGCTGTCAGTTCACTGGTCGAAACAGAAGCGGAAAAGGGAGTGATGAAAGATCACTCATAACTGTGACTGGCCCTGTTGATGGTAAATTAGCTTTCCTCCTAACCACAGGCTCTTCAAGAGCTGAGGCCTGTGCATCTGATAATTCATGACTGACTGGTAATGTCTCTACTGCTGCCGTCGTTGTTCCTCCACTGAGGGGCGTAAATGATTTCATACCCGAGGAAGTAGATGGTTGAGCAGGATGTACTATAGGTTGTCCTCTCGTGTGTGCAGGGGTAACGTCTATGGTTCAAGTAGATTCCCTTGGCCAGGAGAACACGTTCCCACTGCTGAAATCGAAACAGTCCCTTTCCAGTTTTCTCTTTTTAGCTAACATTATATTGTATCTAGCAAAGGGTGGCTAATAGAAGCTATGTCGATTTATGTAGAAGAACAACCGAGACCACTAGTGGAGTCAATTCATTCAATTTTAAGGGACACACAGCACTTTTTAGAGACCTTAGGATCTTATAACAATAGTAGCTCTAAGATTGCTACTGATTATATGGTTACGCTAGATGTTACATCACTTTTTACGAGTATACCTAATGATGTTGGCATAGAATACTTACATTTGATTTTGATACAGAGAGGATTTAATAATGATAGAATCCTTAAAGTAACAATGTTGATGGAGCTTATACTCACAAATAATGTATTCACATATGATAGAAGCTATTATCTACAGACCATAGGTGTAGCAATGGGCACACCTTGTGCCAATTCCTACACAAATTTAGTTTTGGCATATTGTGAGTACACATACATTTTAGAGCATACGTTCTTTTCTCATTTTATTAAATATTACAGGCATTTTGTGGACGATGCCTTCCTCATTTGGGGAGGGGATTCTTCCATATTACATGAGTTTATTACTTATATTAATGGGACAACCACTTTCCTCACCTTAACTGGTAAAAGCTCCCAGAATGAAATAGAATTTTTGGATGTACTATTGAAGAAGTGTGATGGTGTGATCACCACAGAAGTCTTTAAGAAACCCTGCAGAAGAAATGCATTTTTGCATCGCAATAGTATGCACCCTTCACATATTCATAGAAATATTGTCAAGAGTCAGGCACTCGGGACCTCACGCATAGTAAGTGAAGATGAGGTATTCCATGAAGTTATTAGAGATGTGAGGACGGATTTTATAGAAAGAGGATATCATACTAGTGATTTAAGTGCCATACAAAAAATAGAACGTGACACAATAGGTCAACCATATATTAAGAGGACAGGTCAGTCACAAGAATGACAAAGACTTATTTCGATGTCTAGAAACAATAGACTTGTTTTTCTTTATACAAATAATAACAAGAAAATAACACAGTTAATCAGAAAGAATTGTAATATGCTATTATTAGATGAAGATATAAAAAAGTGGTAGGTACTAGTCCTAGTTTTAGTTACAAGAATACAAAATCATTGAAACAAATTTTGTGTCATGAGAGGAATAATAAGAAAGAACCCCTCTCAGTTAGAAGAGGGACGTTTACTTAGCTTACTGTCAGAAATGCAACAGTTTTTATGTTGGGAAAATGAAAAGGACATTAAGAGAGAGAATAAGGGAACATATATATGCTATTAATAGAGAGAGTGAAGGCAATGCAATAGCTAGACATGTCATTCATAATGATACCACGCATAATTTTAAATTTTCAGTTTTAGAGTTAGTTACCCCCACGGAAAGACTAGGAGACATAGCAAATCATATAGAGAAAAAAGAAGGCAAGTGGATTATAAGACGACGAGCAGATAGAGGACATGGGCTGAATGATAGGGTTTCAGATGTCTGATTATATTTATTACCTATATGCTTATGATGTGTTTTAAACTTTTATGTGGTTTATTGCTATTAAATACATCAGTGAGGTGTGCATGTAAGTGAGGGCACTTTAAGAGTTTTTTAATTAAATTTACTTAGTCAGGATTTCATTGGTTGTTTTAAATAAATGATAGTATTTATATGGAGCTCTGTTTAAGATATTTTGAAAGTCTAATGAAGCGTTGATGCAAATGCGAAAGCGCTTACTTGATTTCAAATAAAGGATTTTTTTGATTTTTTTATACTGTGGGCAGCTTCAATTGTTGTGAAGTACCTTCCTTTCTCTTCATTTTGGTTTGTTTTCTACAGTGTTAGGTGGTACTTTACCCATTTGGTGGCTCTTTTTCTGCAATTGAACTCATGCTGATGTATAATTTACTGACAGATTTGTGTAGACTTACATATATTTCTGTGAATATGTTAGACAGTTGTGCATTAAGCTAAGACAATGGTGGGTCCTATGAGGGAGATTGGTGACAAAGGTAGCTATTCTATTGTAGCAAGAGGTAAGTTTCTTTCTTTGAGTATTGCTTATGTTTGTTAGGATAGGAGTGACGTATATGAGAGTTGGCAGTAAGAAGGTGGTGGCTAGAGTTTTCTTGCAGTATCTGTAAGGAATCCATCGATCCTTTAAAGGGAGCCTAGTTTCTGGAGTGTAGATTTAATGGGGGGTTATATTTGCGACTGTCATCTATTATAATGCCTAGATGTTTACTGTGAGTTACAGTTTCAATGATAGTATTATTTGTAGACTTTATGGTAAAAGGATAGCTTCTGATTTTGGCAAATATTTGAGGTGAAAAGCATTAACTTAGTTTTATTGGGGTTGAGTTAGAGGGTTGATTCTTTGAGCCAGGTTTCTACAGAGGAAAAAGATTTCTGCGTAATGTCTTGAAGCTTATTTATTGTTGAGGCCATACATATTAATGTTGAGTCATCTGCATATCGAACTAATCTAGCATGGTGAGTGGAGGTGTGGAGGTTATTAATAAATATACTAAATAGCAGAAGTGTCAGGATGGAGCCCTGAGGGACACCTGTAATAACTGGTTGAAAAGATGTGCAGGTTTGTTGCCTTTTAATGGATCGGTACCTTCAGGATAGGTAACTACAGAACCACAACAAGGAGTACTGTGAAAGTCCTCTTGAGGAGAGCTGAAGGAGCAGTTGATGTTGCACCACAGTATCAGGTGCCTTTGACAAATCTAAGAACATGGTGAACACAAGCAGACCATCATTTCTATGTCCGTTTATTATATTGGTAAAATGTAGAACAGCAGTAGTGGTGCTGTGTGGGGTCAAAAATCATGCTGAGTTTCTAAGAGCAGGTTATTTGAGATTAGGTATTCCATCACTTGCATGTAGATGCACTTCTCAAATATTCAAATATTTTGGAGAGGGGGAGAGAATCATTATCAGTCAGTAGTTATTAAACTGTGTAGATGTGCCACTTTTGTGCAGTGGTATGATGTAGGATTTTTTCCACAGTGATGGGACGTATCTTTCTCCTGATGACCTATTAATTAGTATGGACACAATTAATTAATTATACTTATTAATATTTATATTTATACAATTTATTATAGCATAAATTAATATTTATAATATTTATGATAAAACGTATTATTACATAGATTATATTATTTATTAGTATGGACTTGCATGCATAAGTGGCCGTAGGCATTCACTTATTACTGTGATTTCTAGATACAAATGTAAATGGGCCTAATTTTCATACAAAATGTGTAAATGGACTTGAATTCATGTGAAAAAGTTTAACTCCACCATATTAATGTGTGATTACTCAAGTTAGGCAGCAAATGACTTAAGAAACCACAAACTTTTTAAAGTAAGAAAAAATAGAGATATAGTAACTTAATATGATGCACAAATGATGTAAAATTAGTGAGTTTACTTCAAGAAAAGTTTGTTTTACAGATATGAATGGCACATTACAATGGCTTTAATGAATACTGTAAGTGTCATTTTTTAATGGAAAATGATTGCAGCAGCAGTGGAAATTAATGAACACTGAGTAAATCATTTGCTTTGATGTCATTTACTTATAATGCCTACATGGTAGAAATGAAGTGATTTAATTGTAAAGTACTAAAGTGGCTGGAATATTTTATTGCCTCATCATGCATGTATCTTTATTTGGCGATTTCTGAATGTCAGTGATGACTAAAAATGACAGTATCATGAATACACAACAATGGCAGGCCCAGGTGATGGGTGAGTCCATTAACAGACTAACTGCCTTAGTGTTTCAAATGTTTTTATAACAGTACAGACATTACTACAGCACAACTTTACTTGGCCGGACTGAGATTTTGCATGTGTATATAATTATAGGGTTTATGTCAACTACCTTTTTATGAGAATGAAAGGCACACTTTCATTTTTGTGCTGTTTGACTGATGACTATGACACAGAAGATGATGGCATTCAAATAATCAGAACTGAATGCTGACCTGGAATGATTACATTAAACACGTGACAATGACTATTAATCGCTGAACCTTCTACATCTACACAGAATCACAAGGAAGGCAGGTTGCATGGTAATTGCCCCTCACAGCTCCTTAATAATCATACAATAGTGTATGCAATTTATTTATTAGTAATGTTTTCAAATAATTTTTACAGGGTCAGCATCAGAAACAAACAGTGCCATTATACTGATACATTTGCATTATATCAGCAGCAGAATGGCTGCTGAAGATAATGATGATAATAACATAGTTATATTTATGAGGCAGCCTGAGGGAAGTGGCAGGCAGTCCCCAAGTTTGGTGACAGGATCTCACACCTCACAACATGTTAGTAACCCTGCAGGAAATGACAGTGCATCACAATGTCAAGCACATGCTGATGTTACATTACAGCTTGTACATGGAGAAAACTCATGCGCATCTATGCCATTATCTCCAAACCAAAATGAACACTTTCAGGATGATGGCAGACATTGAGAGGCAACAGAACTCACAGTGAAACTTTTACAAAGGGGCACCAGGTACAAGAATTTGTCACAACTATTCCATGAAACATATAAAGCATTGACTGCCTAGCAGCAAATGTGCCATGACATTGTTAGGGCTCAGAACACTGATACAAAGTGTCAGCTGAAAATAGTCAGAGTCCTCCAGGCCATACATGAGAATATCCTGCACCACATGGAAGTGGTACAGAGTAGATAGTGCCATAATCATTCTGACGCATAGTATGGTGGCACAGCAAGTATATGGGGCTGCCTCCATTCATGCACTAGCTAGAATTTGCCAAATCCAATTAGGACTTAGTTTTGGAAAGAGAACAGGGTACTGTCTGGACACATGGAGGCAGATCACATGAGACTACAAGTACTTCTCAAGAAAGTACTTTAGTCAGAAGGATCAAGCACAACAGATTTTATGCAGGCCACACCAGTGTTCATCTACACCTCAAAGAACCGTTCATTAAAGGATACAGACCTGATACTACAGCATTGTCAGATGAGTGTCTGCAGGATCATGTGCATGAAGAAGGTCACGACATCAGACTGATTCACCATTCAGCTCTCATTTCAATCTCTCTTCAAAATCACTTGCACTATCAGCTAGCCGATCTTTTGGATATATGTATAATGACATATTTGAATTTGACCTACTGTGACTCAAGTGTAACATTTCTGTTACTTCCAATCTGACCTTTGTAAGCACTGAAAAAATGTTTAACTTAAAGAGGAATAAGCTATTAAAAACAATAAAATGAAAATAAAGGGGGGGGGGGCACATGACACTTTATAACAGTATGCATTTCATTCCTGTAGTGGTAATACTTTAAATCTCACCGAACTGTGGAAAGAAAGCTGTATGTCATAATAATATGATTGCAGCAATTAAAACCATTAATACCATATGCTTTGAGGCCATTACAGCTGGCAGTTACCTACAACTTAAAAGTAGGAATACACAATTTTTTAGAGAAGCACTAATAAGAAAATTACAGATTAAAATGAGTATCCTGCCATGTAAGCAAACACTGCTACCACTTCACCCTCACCACTGTAGAAATTATTTTTTTGTCTCTCGGGATACAGATTATTATGTCTGACAAAATAACATAATCTGATGTGCAGTACCGCAAGAGACAGCATAGGTCAAACTGAGAAAACATTGCATAACATACAATAAATATTTGATGTTTTCATTTAATTGCAAGTTAAGAACTCATGTTAAATATTAAAATAACACTTTTTTACTAATTCTACGACATCAGAACATTCAAAATCTGTTATGTACACCACCTGACTTAAATCTATTGTGATTAGTAGTTATATGATGAGTCACTGAGTACTCATGTATGACTTTTACATACAATAATATGATTACCTGTTCTGAAAAAAGAATAATTATTTGAAGATAAGAAGGAATGGCAGATGAACAGTGACAGTAGGCCACGCACCACATAGCATATTCCACAGATAGTACTGCATTATTAATTATACTGTATGGGCTTTTTTTACAATGAAAGAAACACTAACCTGAATGTCATGATCTTAGTTTTGGACTAGGCACCATCTCTTTTCCTGTGCATGGGGTCCCTTACTACTCCTGCCAGCTGGTCACCATTAGCCACGGTAGGACTCGAACTGGGAGCAGCTGTGACAACATGGGTCACTTCACCACTAGATCAGCATGATCATGTTGTGCAGAATGCAGCATGCAATAAACATCCTGAATACAGTAGCTGGGTCATATTGAAGGGCACCCCCAGACTTATCCAGGCTCTTACAACTACTTTTCAGAAGGTCAAAGACTCTCTTGATGGCAATACAGGTCTGGGAAAAGGCTGTTTTAATGTTGTCTTTTGTAGCTCCACTTGGATTTCTCACTGGTGTCACAGACCATGGCTCAAGTGGATATCCCAACATCACCTGAAAGTAAAGAAAAATAGAGAGACAGAGAAAGAAAAAAGGGAGGGGACAAAACAAAAAAAAAGTTGTTTATAATTCAGCAGTATATTTTACCATGAATAGCTACTTAAATCCAATAGAAAAAAGACAATTTTTTTCCACTTACCAGCAAGATGACTGCTGGGCATCCTACCATACAGGAAGAAGTGGCAGAGTGAGCCAGTGTTCCAGATATGGGAATTGTGTACACTGCCACGATGCTGGGCGGAGACATTGTTGGTGCACCCCCATGGATCACACACTACTTGGCTGTTGATGGAATGGCAGCCTTTCCAATTGCAATACTGATCCCCCCATGGAACAGAAGGAGCCCTATTTACAGCATGGGTACAATCTATTGCACAGAGTACCTCAGAGAAAAATATCAGACAATTAAAGGCAACCATAGTCCTCATTCAGTACTAGGATGACATTTTGAAATTAATATACTCATCCACACATGCCAAAAGTACATCCAGGAACTGCTGCAGTATCCTCGAAGCAGATGCCTGTGAGATATTCAAAGTGTCTTCAGTCTGTCTGTGTAAAGTCCCCATGGCATGTAGTGTGAGGGCTATATATGCGTTAGTATCCACAAGGGTAAGAAGTCCACACATTCCTCTAGTCTATGCCCACTAAGACCCTTATGATATCCATGATCACTCTAAACCTATCTAGCACCTCCTGATTATCAAACTTATAATGGGTTATTTTCTGCTTATATCTCCACCTTCGAGGCTGGCAAGTGGTTTTGGTTAAGCCAAGAGAAGCAGCCCACAATGGGAAATAGCTAAACTAGCAGCAAGTAACAGCA
The DNA here is from genome assembly GCF_019279795.1 of Protopterus annectens. Lineage (NCBI taxonomy): Eukaryota > Metazoa > Chordata > Ceratodontiformes > Protopteridae > Protopterus > Protopterus annectens. Next base: position 283,213,012 of record NC_056734.1, on the reverse strand, counting down.
TCTTCACTGACTGCAAAGTAGCTAGAAAAGGCATAGCTCCTCTTCATATAACAAATGTCTGGACAAAGTAGAAAATCAGGAAAATTTAACTATGAATCACAAGTTAATGCGAGAATGCTTCATAAATATATGCTGCTTTACGTCATTTCTCATTTACATCTCATCATGACTTCATTTGCTTAGACTTATTTGTGGCCATCACACTATTACGTAAGTGGCCTATGTGAATCTCAGCTTACCTGCACTGATTCTCAGACAGCATGGCTAGGCTTAGCACATGTGCATTATGACTATGAATACCACCAAGTATCTTACTGTTTAGTCTATAAGCTTTGCAACTATTTGATAAGCTGTATTCACATATACATATTTCAGTACTGAATAGTTCTAAGTTTTGTCAGAATCCTTGTTTCTCAAAACTACATGTTATACTGCACACCTGTCTGTGACCATGTCATGACTGAGAATTGTCTAACCATGTGACTTACTGGTACAAAATGATACATACATAACTATTAAAGATACTCTTAGCATATCCTGTTGCACTGATCACAGCTGAATCATGGTTTACATACAACATACCCACGTACAATTTGTAGTCCACTTTACAGTAGGGCAGAGCAACAAAAGAGGGGAAAAAAGTTTAAGTGTCTCTGAAATACCTCTTATTTGTTTATTTGTTGCATTTACACCTTACTCTGCCTGGTGTCTGGTTCTTACATGGAATAGCACTTCTGTATCATATGTGGTCACCTATATTTAGTTTTTGTTGAATGGGTTGATCCCGTTTGGTCGATGGCTTGTTTTTAGGGGATAACCAATATACTATTCATGTATACTGGTGAACATTTGGCCATGAAACTGCGGATGTTCTCCAGCCCTTCTTTCCTGATGTAAGGGGAAGTGCAGGTCATCAGATGTAAAAATATGGTAGAAGGATCAGAGGTCAAAGATAAGCCAGTCAAGTCTGTTTTTACGCTGCAAATGCCAAGGGAATTCAGAAGTGCATTCTGGAAAACATCCTCATTCCATCTCGAGAGTCTATGGATAGTATCAAAAGGATAGACAGATAAACAGCTAGATAGATAAAATCACATCAGAAATGCCCTGTCACATAATTAATCTGAAAACATTAACTAAACAGGCAAACATTGGCTAAACATATTCTAATGAAATGTGTTAAAAATGCAGTGAAAACCAACCTTTTATTTGTGATTTCCAGCAGAAAGAAAACAAACATGCATACAATTTAAAAATATATATTTTCCTTTCAAAATCTCCAGTGTGGGAGCTTTGCCCCCATCCCCCAATTTATATACACTACTTCCAATGTTGTACATCTATCACAAAGGGATAATCAGTGCAGTAAAGAAAGCCTGTTCCTCCTAGATGCAAGTCAGCCAGTTTACCAACTGATCAAACGTGAAGCTCCACCTCACAACTGATGAACTGACTATTCAACCAAATGACTTTGTCCATGCAAAGATCTATAGCAGGAAGCATCAGGGTGTCATGATGGCCAAGGAGGACATGGCAATTTGGGTGGATTTCCTCCACTATTTCTATGGAGTGCCTCCTGGCAAGAGGATTGGGAGTTTTCAGAGGATATGCCACTGTACACTGATGCTGCTGAGAGATTTGGAAATAAAATATATATATTAAGGGCAAATGGTTTGCAGAAAGGTGGCCTAACAGTTGTAAAGTGAAGTGGATAAATGATATAACCTTCTTTGAGCTGATGACCATTTGGATAGCTATCAAGATGCGGCAAACAGATCTAAACTACAAAAAAGTTCTGTTTCACTCTGATAACTTAGCAGTCATTTAGGTGTTGGCAAAGAGATCAACCAAGTCCCTGTTAGTGCAAGGTTTGCTAAGGTTCGTGCTGCATTGCCTCAGAATTAGTCTGTTTTTTTTCATCTAAACATATTCCGGGAGATTTTAATGTGATTAATGACAGTTTATCTCAATTTCAGTTCCACATGTTTCAGACAGTGGTCCCAGGGTCATGGGTGAGTCCAGCAGCTGTACTAGAGAAGTCTTGGAAGTTTGGTAGGGGTAGCAGGATGGTTAGTTCAACAATCTTGGATTAGGTCAACCAGGAAATCTTATAGTGCTGGGTTAATTTGTGGATTTTGTAGAAGGTTTACCAGGGGTTGAATTGAGATAGTCAATGCAATTATTGGCTAGATATTCAACATTCAGGTGGGAGTGGGGAGAAACAGGGATAATCATAATGAACAGAGTAGTTTTAAAAATGTTAAGTAGATCTAAAGTTCACCAAGTTAAAGGCCAGCAGGTGGTTTTAGCCCAGAGACAATAGAGACAAAAGGTACTTCATTTGGAGATTAGCCTGGAATAGGTTAGTAGCAGGTAAGTTAAAGGATTTGTTTTTTAAGGTATGTACTTGCAGGCCGGTGTCAGCATAACAAATTGTAATTATGATTAGGAGAGCTTTGAGGTTCCAAGGAATTGTAGGTAAGATGTTTTTTACTCATTCCTTCGGGATCACTATCATACGTAGCCACAGAAGGCAGGCTGAGTTATTTTAACAAGCGGGTAGGCAGATGGGTGCCTGATGCCATTCTGGCCTATGTTGTTAGTTAGGTTTATTTAATTCGGTGAGGTTGCTATGGCATACAATGTTTATCACTGATTTTTTACAGGTATGAAGCAGGTCCTTCAATGCATCACTCATTGCATTTCTGGGCTGCTAGATGAGCTACTGTGAAGCGTTGGGGCTTGTCCTTGAACTTAGAACTAGCATCTCATGACATAAGCTGGTAAGGTCACAGAGGTTTGCACTGGAGGAAGTAGGTGGCTATCTTGGATGATTTACAGGTGGATTGTGGAGTCCCTTAGATTTTAGTTATATATTTGTGGGTAATGATTTGGGGGTGTTACCCAAGTAGGCTGTTGTCCTGTATTATTAGGGATCTGATGCTGGTTAAGGTAAAGTTTCCAGGTGTTGTTTATGATTTGGTCAGCAATCACTGAAGGTTTGATGTTAGCTTTAAGGTGGTAAAGACTGTGAACTTTATGAATTACAGTGTAGTGAGGTTAAAATCAGTTTTAGGTTTATCAGTGCCGGAGTACTGGGACTTTGCAAATGGAGACCCAGTATTGTTTAGTGCTGATGGAGTACATCTTAGTATTATAGGTTTAGATCAGTTGAATGTAAATCTTTGATTGTTCCTAAAAGACATGATTGTGTAGGGTGCTATTGTGCTATTGTGATACTGCTAGGCTGGTGGAAGGAAGGAAGGAAGCAAGGAACAGACTTGTGGGTAGAAGAAGGATCCTTCCCTGTTGTGATTATCTAGGTGTTAACAATTGGAACAGGAAGTGAAGTGGAATTAAGAATGGGGGTAGGTGGGTGAGGTATATATTGTTAGGGTAAGATGACATTAGTCACTTTGGCACTGAGATTAGGTGCTCACCTTCTTACCCTGCCACCCCCTTTTAGAGAACTTATATTGAGGTTGAAGGTAGAAAAAGATCTCCCCTTGATAAAGGAAGTCCTCTCCTCTTATTTCCTTCATACAAAATGAGCGGTGATGTACACCGCTCTGTGTTCAGTTTGGCCGGTGAGTAGTGAATGGTTGTGTGATACTGCTAGTGTGATCAAGTTATGTGGATGCGCATTCTGACATGCTTTCTCATTTTGGTGAGATTGATTGTTCCTGATTTTAGTGCTTGCTTAACTTACCCAGGTTGAAGAGGTGAACATTATACAATGATGCCTGCAACTGATGTTTGTTTTGATGATTTTATTATTTCAATTAGTGATGGCATGCTTTGTAGTGAGATGTCTGTGTTTACAATAAAAAATCTGGTTACATTGTCTATATTGGTATTTTCAATGACCTTTTGATGGGGTTTATGGGCAATGATTTTTAGATATTGGTAAATATTTTACACTTACAATTGGGAGAGTGTATCATAAGTCCATCAACGTAGACCCTGAGTGAAAAAAAAATGTAGAGGCAGACAGCATTCCATAAGACATTGCTTAAAAGCAGGTCTATGAGTACAACTTCTATATGGGTAAAACAAATAAAGAAAGAAAGCATTACTGAATATCTTACTTCTGACAAGGATAACACTTATTTAATACATACAAATGTATTTTTATGAACTTAGTTTTATTGCAAAACTGCTTACAAAGTCAGAAAAAAGTCAAATTCTTATTTATATTGGAAACTAAGTCTGTGTTCTAAGATCAGGTCCTTGTGTTCAAGTCAGTGGAAAATATTGACAATCCATCATAAAGAAACCTACAGGAGAAGCTGCACCAGTCAGAGTTTTCGCCTGAAAATGTTAATTACCAGTAATGAGGAGCCAAAGAGAATTTTTACTTTCTAATTCTAGCCACCAATGGTTGGCTTGCAGTCTGCACCATTTGGCCAAGCAGTAAACAGGATACCACATGCTTGTCCTCAAATGTAGTGTTGAACCCAGCAGACACTCCAAAAATTTGGAATGGCATTCCAGCAACTTAATAATAATATTAAAGTCAGTAATTTAGGCAATAGTGTTGTTGAGCATTCAATGTTATATCACAGTCTAGACCTATTATGTGTCATGTCACAGCTGGAAATCTTGTCTGGCATTATTAAAGGGACTGTACCTTTGCAGATTATAAAGAGTATTAAACAGAGAACAGATTATTTATTTATTTTATATTTGTTTACTGGGAAGGTCCAACTGGATACATGTCCATTTTCAGTGGAGGCCCGGGGAGAAAAGCTGCACTTAAACAGAACTATATAAGATACAGATAAATGAACATTATAAACTTAAAACAGTACATATAGAAGTTACACAGGCACATTTAATTTAAAACAACATTGTTTATACACAGGTAGCTCAGCAGAATACATGTGATAGAGACTCAATGTGGAAATTATTCAATTATCATATGTCAGAGCAGCAAATAAGGATGAGGTATAACTTAAACTCCAGGGCTACAGTTTGAGATACTTGCAAGTTAGTAGCAGAGTTATTGAAGGTGAGTCTACGGATAAGATTTGTGGATAGGTTCTAATCTGAATTGGTACAGGAACAGAGCCATGTGTTAGTTAGGTAAGTTTTTAGGATTTTTTTAAGCTGAACTAAGGAAGAATTGGATGATATATGGGTGGGGGGTCTATATTAGAATATCAAAAGATGTAAACACTGAATGTTTAAATGTCGAACTGTATTCAGCGAAAGCTGAAAACAACGAACATACAGAAAAAATTTGCTGTTCCAAAACACATACACACAACACAAGCACACCAAACAAACAGCAATCCACACACATACACCTAAAATCTTACACCTAACCCTACACTAAACTATACACACACCACTAACTATCCACTTACCTTAACTCAAACCCTAACCCTAAGGTCCGTCACTATTGCACACTCCCTTCACCCGCGCCCTAACCCTAACTCACATACCCCGCCCTAACCCTCACATCCACACAATTGCACACTTACCTGACCCGTGCCCTAACCCTAACTCGCCTAACCCACCCTAACCCTCACATCCACACAATCGCACACATACCTAACCCACGCCCTAACCCTAACTCACCTAACCCACCCTAACCCTCACGTCCACACAATCGCACACATACCTAACCCGCACCCTAACCCTAACTAACCTAACCCACACTCAATCGCACACTTACCTGAACCCAACCCGTAACTTTCCACCACAGTGCTGAAAATACTGAAGCAACAGAAACGGACAAGCAAATTCTTTTCCTAGGAAAAAAATTGGTTTTCTGTTGCTTCGATATTTTCAGCTTTCGCTGAATACATTTCGACATTTAAACATTCGGTGTTTACATCTTTCGATATTCTAATATAGACCCATGGGTGGGCAGTGTATTCCATATTATTGGTATGAAGTTAGAGAAGAGGGAATCACCAGCTGTATTTTTGGCTTTAGTTACCTCAAGAAGAAATTTATTGCTGGAGTGGAGAGGTCTGTTATTGGAGTAAAGATGTAGTAGATTTTGGAGTGCGGGAGTTTTCTCAGGCTGATATAGAATTTTATGAGCTAAGATAATTTGATTGTATAGAATGAGGTGAGGGAGTTCCAGCCATTTAAGTTGGTTTAGAGCTGAACAGTGCTGTGACCTATAAATAGAGTCAGTGGCAAACCTAGCTATTCTGTTGTAACAGGATTCAAGATTGGCTAATTCAGTCTTTCAAAGAGTAATGAGAATTGGAGAGGTATAAAGGAGTGTAAACTGCTTGTTTCTATATAGAACACACATTTTTGTGTACTTTATGGAAAATTTAAGCAATAAGGAACCATTATTGATGTTCTTTTTTTTACTGAATAAATGTTTATTGATTTTCAGAAACATAAACATATATACAATATGTATATCAAAGAAGTATTTGCATACTGAAAGCTTAAACTGGAGTAACAATTCCAAAAAAAAAAATTCAAAACCAACTATTTACATAGGATGTCTATACTTGAAAAACTTTGTTTTCTTGAATGTATCTTTGAATAAGATTATAATTTATTACAGTCTTCTGTTTCCAGCACTTGATTAACTTTCTGCCAGGCAATGCTTAAGGAAGTAGATTGTTCTATTCTTTCCTTGATTGTTTTCAATTCCAACAGCGAGACTGATAAAACCATGTTCTTGAAATATTTAAAATTGGAAGGAGTTACAGCTTTACAGTTCTGTGTAATATTTTTCCTTGCAAAAGCAAGGAGAATCCACAATATTACATATTTTTGCCTTGGAACACAAGACGGCACAGGTGTATTCAACAAAACTAGAGATTTTGTAAGTTGAAAATTATCAGTGAACAGTGCCTGTAACAAATTGTTAATACTTTCCCAATATTGTTTAAGTAAATGGCATTCATAGAACATGTGCCAATTAACTATTGATTGCAATTTACACTTCCATCTATTTTCTTTATTATATATTAGTTCTAATTTGTGTTGTGTTGTATTAAGTATGTTCTATGTATAAATTGTCATGTGAAAAGCTGCCAATATATTGACAAAGATGTTAGTTCTGGAGATGTAAGAATTAGTTTTTTAGCTTTATCATCTGGCATTTTACTGACTTCCGCGATGGTGCAGTGATAGCATTGTTGCCTCACAGCAAGAGGTTCTCCCGTTCGATTCTTGGCTTGGGTTGCAAGTGCCTTCTGTGAGGAGTCTGCATGTCCTCCCCGCGGTCGAGTGGGCATTCGAAAGACATGCGTTGAATGGGCGTGCCTTCGTTGAAGGTTGGGTGTCAGGCTGGCAACTCGACACCATAAAAACCAACTGCAAATCATTAGCGGACCGGAGTTCCGCTGTGGCGACCCCTAACCGGGAAAAGCCGAAAGACAAACAAACAATCTGGAATTTTACCATTAACTGTTTCATAGTATTTCCATATATTTTGTTTATGAAGTCTTGTTTCTTTAACTCATTTGTACAATACTGACAAAATTCCTTTCCCATTTGTCGGAAATTTCATCAGCATTATTAACTGCTCTATGAACTTAGGAACCTTTTCCCTAACCGACTTCCGCATTATTGCCTGTTGGTTTAAAACTATTTGTCTTAATCCCTGCAGTGTTAACTGCATTATTTTCAAGGTTGAACTCACTAACAATTTGCTCTATCATTAGTACTTTGCTAGTGTTTATCAACTGATGCCAGTAAATTAGACCATTCTTACTAAGTGTTTTAACTGCTACTAAGTCCTGACTTATAATATTATTTTATGTATATGCTACTGGGAATATGAAGAAAGGCCGTGCTTTTATATCTGGATTTTTGTTTACAAAGTGCATAAAAGACTTTAGGGTATTGATAATGTATTTAGAATTTATATTTTTGTTTCCCTGTTGCCATATATTCCTTCAATAACCAAAGTAAGCTATTTGGTACTATTTCCATATGTGTATTTATAGTATCATGAGTGGTTTTAACCAGATTTTTTCATGTACTAGTTTCCATTTGGAAGTATATTCTTTGTTTAACCATAGAGAAACTGTTTTTAAAGCTGACAATTGTATACATCCTTCTAAATCTGGTAAGCCTATTCCACCTTCTTCCCATTTGTCAAAATGATGTCTTAGGGCAACTCTACCTTTTTAGGGTACCATAAGAATTTAGTTATTAACCCTTCAAATTGTTTTAAATATGATTTAAGTGGAGGTAGCGAGCAAGCTTGCATAAAATACAGAATTTTTAGGAATATAATCATTTTAATTATATACAGTATAGTCTTTTCAAATGTAGTACCTTTATCATTAGAGATCTTAATAAAATATTCATGGAAATGCTTAGTTAATTATTTAGTTAATTATATCTTTTGTTTTTGTATACAAGGTTGATGACGAGCAATGGTTCTGTTTCTGATATGAAAGCTGTCTAAGACATTAGAATTGCTTCTGTTTTTGAGTAGCATTTTATTCTATTATGTTGCGATTGATGATTCTTGGATTCCTTATTCATGCATACAGCATCAAAATATGGGCTAATATTAAAGTAATCTTCAATTGGGTCTCTACTCATGTGGTAAAATAATGCTTTGGGTATATGATCTACCACGTAAGGAACTGGCAGTGATGTGGAAAAAGGGTATTCCCCTATTTGACATCCCCATCCCCTGTGAAAAGGAGGCCTCTTAGCAGAGAAGGATGAGACTAGCCTTGCAAAAAGAGCCTGGGACTTGGAGGCCTAGAATAGGGAAGGTGTCCCCACTGCAAATAATACAAATTCTGCGTGGGAGAGTCTGACTTAAGTCTGAAAGATAACAGAGACTAAATAACTAATACCTCAGATGTCCTGCAGAAGACAACTAGGAAGACCTGAAAAGGAAGAATCTGTGTACTGAATTAGTTTGCTAGCAATGAAGGGGGAATTCATTGCTTGACTGAATGAAATTTAAAACATCATAGCAAGGCTATGAGCCAGAAACCCAGCTCTGTTATATACACAGACTGTTTTCTACAGTGTTGTTTTTGAATGGAAAATTGAGCTGTGCAAAATGCACTTTTGCAGATACTGTTTCACAAAGAAATGACTGACCTGAAATGTCAGGTATTGTTGTAATAAATGAAGCAGCTTTATTTATTTATTTGCATCTGGATACTGAGAACTTCGTATTGGGTTATACAAGACCCCTTTCTTGCAGAGGCTCAAGGAGAACAATAATATAAACATATTTAGTAAAATAAAAACTACAAAGAGATTATAGCAGATATAATACTTGATGTATTTTATTTCAGATGATAGACAGTAAACTTTAATATTAATTTAAGCTAAAATGGCTGTATTGATAGCATTTCCTGAAAATGTATGTAAAAGTTTTGAACACATTAAAAGTCCATACAGAGATAGGCTAAATCCATTGAAAACTAAACAGTCATTTAAGCTCTTGCACTGTATATATGGCTTTGTGACTAATGGTTGAACTTCTGATGATGTGATGAATTTTATAAATTGGCCAGTGTACTGTTTAAGTATCTGCAAATGTTACATTCATATTTCATTTTGAAAATAATTAAAACATGTATCTGTTTTTATCTTATCAGCTGTTATACCTCCAGTGCAGTTCCCATTACTTTAAAGGTTTCATCACTAAAACTAAAGTGGTCACGTGTGTTTTGTAAAACCATTCTACTTTTCTCCAACTCTTACAACCACTTTTCTTCCCAGTCTTTACTGCTCCTCTTTCTCTCACAACTCACCGCCAACTACACTTCCTCCTCTGTCCATTTATCTTCCTTCTTATTTCCATGCCTTCTCCTTTCATATCTCTCATATCATTAATTTTAAGCTACATTTCCACTTGTCTATCTGTAAATTATTATTAAACTCAAAAACACCCTAGATTGATCTTTTCCCTGGAGCCATCATGTTATAAATGCATTAACTGTTATTGCAATTTATTTTTCTATTCAATAATTAACCAATATTTGGTAATTTCTGTCTTGCTTTTTTGTGTTAAAATGCTACGTTCATGTCAGAAATATTTAAAAATCATGTAAATAATCTCATGTACAGATGTTTTACCCTGCGGTTATGAATGTGCATCATGTGTAACTTAAACGTGAAGCTTTTCTCTCTGGACTGCCACTAAAACAGAGTTTTAACCAGTAGGGTTTTAACCAGTCAACAAAAACAAATGAAATAAAATAATAAAACTGTGTTATATGTAAATTATAATTCATTTCAGTGCCATTTAGTGTATATCAACGACATTTCTTTTTGCAAACCATATACACAGTCACAACTCATCTTTTGAAATGAAGCAAGTAAAAGTTGAAACATTCTGAAATATTAATGGCCATTTCAGTTTGAAATATGTCATTCAGTAGCAATCATATCTGCACTCTAATAGTATTTTCATGAATCTTCTTGACAGACGGTATCATCAGTCATGTAGAATGGTATGAAGATTAAGCATCTAATCTTTCCTAAGTGGCTGTATTTAACTTTTTGGAGTATGAACAGTGACGTATCATTCTGTTAGTATTTTTATCAATTGTTAATTACAGTTCTAATTACAACTGCTAATATACAGTATGATTCAATGAAAAAATACAGAGCACTTTTTGTGGACTACAGCTGTCCTGAACTGCATAATATTTATTTAATTTATTTATTTGTTTCAGTTTGATGACTGGGGTAGTCCAATGGGCCTGGAAGAGCCCATTTTCAGTGGAGGCCAGGGGAGAAAAGCTCCACAGATATTGAACAATTAAACAATAGTCGTAAATACAAACATAGATGAATGTACAAAGTTACAAAGTTCAAGAACAATGGTATCATGCTGTGATGAACAGCATAGTTAAAAGAAAAGGCAAGTGATACATATGGTCCAAGTAATAATTACAAAGTATATATCAGATTACACAGAGTGAGTAATATTTAAAAATTTCAAAGTATAAACATTTTTTTGGAATCAAGAGAGAATCTAAATAGAGGGAGAAGGGTGAGGTAGAAGGAAGGTTCTTGGTTGACTGGGACTGAGTTCAGGGGGAGTTAACAAGTGTAAGGCAGAGGAACTAGATTTAGAGTTAGATGAGCACTATAGATGCAAGTATAGCTGTAGTATGTGGGAGATGGTATAAGGAGTTATGTAGTAGGGGAACGGGATCATAATAATACCTTGCTTTAAAAGTACACCAAACACATTATAGATATGCAGAAAACAGTGCACAGTGATACGTGATATAACATGATGAGTGGCAGCATTGGAGATGGGGTAAGTTTAAGATCTAGGTGGCAAGACAGCTCTGCAGGAGAAATAGGTTGGTATTTATGTTATGCGAATGACTGCATAATGGCATGCATGTGACCCCCACCGTGTTAATGAAAATCATTATGCATGCAAATGATGAAATCAAACATGGTGGATCGATTCAAAAACATATGCCCTTCTACATATTCACAATACAAAAAGCATCAGAATTACCCATTCAATGGTTTTAAACCTTGCTTGCAACATAAATAGGACATGCTGGAGGGGCATGTATGTAATTCAGAGACTACCCCTTCTCTGGAACAGGCTTTCCATTAATACGTAGAAGAGTTCTTCCCAAACCCAATTCAAGCATAACTTGAACAGTGGATGGGGAATCAGAAATTCCCCTCTGGTCTGGCAGCTATGTCCTTAATGGACAGAGGCAGCCCTAGCCTACATATACCTTTAGAATAATCTTAAGGTTTGCAAAACCTATCAGCTGTATTTGGGATGCATAGGTAAGGCTTTACAAGGTCCCTGTGGTTGTTAGCTTAGTATACACCAATAAACCTATGAACCTATCTATAAATTATGAATGCAAACAAGAATTTTTCAAAAAAATGAATTTTTTTTATAAAATAAAGCTACTTTTACCATGAGAAAATCCTCACTAAATGCTTCAGTGTATAAACCATCATCTATTAGGTTGGGAAAAATCCAGAAAATAACAATGTATCCAAAAATATGTGTGTGCGTTTGTGTGAGTGTGCGAGTGTGTGTGTGTGTGAGTGTGTGTGTGTGTGTGTGTGTGTGCGTGTGTGTACAGCAAGATAACCACACACCTGCACCTCACTTTGCTCTTCCTTGTAATGCAGAGAAATGTGTATGCACTGTAGTAGCTTTATATATTTTGAGTCTGTATGTAAGGCAGTTTTCACTCCTCAGGAACCTGTATGATACAAATAATATGGACAACGCTTAAAGTTGGTAAGTCAACCTTTTCATCTGGAATGGTCCCAATAAAGTGTTAAATCTGTTTTTCTGTCTGCAGGTAGCTCTAAAAACAATTCCTAATATCTTAATAAAAATACCATATCCCTTGTTTCTATGGCTCAAATAGTGTTTCAATTATCTGCACTGTAGGCACACAGGTCAGTTTTTTTTTCTACGACTGTTACATCAGTTTCTGTCATAAAGGTAACTTCAGAGGCCTGTGTTTCATTCCACAGTTTCAGAAGGTTGATGTGGTATATCTGTTCTGCTCTTCTATTACTAGTCTGTCTAGCCACATAATTTACATCATTTACTTGTTTTCAGTATTTAAATTAGACCCTTCCATTTAGCCCAAAACTTTTTTTCTGCAGCAGGGACCAAAACTAACACTTGATCGCTAGATTTGAATTCCATGGTCCTTGCATTTCTGAAATACTCCTCCTTCTTGAGTATTTTCAACTCTTTCCATGTGTCAATGTACAATGGGCATCATCACTTTCAGCTTACCTTGTAAATTGGTATAATTCATAGGTGCACAGGGAGTTATAATCCATGCAGTCCAGGAAACCACTAGGGAGCCTAGCTAATTTTCTCTGTTGTCTACAAGCACTGTCTGATTAAGTGGCTTAGTCAATATCACAAGTGGGAGGTTGGCATAGAGGTGAAGGTGTTTACCTTCTAAACAAAAGGTCCAGGGTTTGAGTCTCATGTGGGGTAGTTGGCTAGGCTTAAAATGGCCCACAAGGGCAGTTAGCCTAGTACTAATCTATAATAATGCTATAATAATACAGCAGGCAAATGAAGGCTATACCACAGGAAGCGGCTCTCTAACTGCTCATTGATTTAATCCTCTGCTGTAACTGCCAGACTAAAGATGGCGTTTTATCATAGTTTTAAATTGATTATGATTGGTGTTTTATTATACCTTTAGGTTGGGTTTTCTCTTCTTGTTATGTTTTTCTGTCAATATCTAACAGTACGGAAAAGGCTGAACCATGCTGCGGTATGTGGTACTTCTCTAATGGAAGATAAGAAGTATGGCATTAACAGGGCCGAGTACTTGCCATCATCGTCAATAAATTTTCTCAGCATGAATTTCAACGCTCAGTTAAAATGCTCCACTAATCCCATCTGTCTAGTGAAGGTACTCTGAAGGTCTTATCTGTTTGATATTAAACCACTTGTATAGCTGACACATTATTCTGCTCATTAATGGACTCCTCTCATCAGTGAATGTTTTCTTTTCCTTGCTCTCAGCAAGAAAAAAAATAACTTTCAAGCTATAGATTTTACTTAGTTGCATAATCCAAGATAACCATGATATTCTGAAAACCACTGCTGTTTGAAGAACGTTCACCGCAAAACCTTACGAGCATTGGTATCAAAGGATTTTTAAAGACTGTGTGAGGGTGTGTCCTCTGGAATTCTGGGAATCCATCATAACAGGTCTCAGTTTCCTTCATTATTCTAACCTAGTAAAACTTTGCTAGGGTTTGTGCATTAGTCATACAAATTCCTAGGTATACCCCAGGTGTTTATCTATAATCTATCCTCATCACTTGGTTTCAGAAAAGTTTGGGTAATAATAGTGCTATCTCTTCATTGTCCTTATTTACTCCAATACATTATGATTTATCTCAAAGCATGGCTAAGAAGCAGGAACCTTTTTTTCTTCTCCCTATACATGAAGTGTCATCTTCCTGTAAAATTAGTCCAACTTACCTGGAAGTCAGACAACTCTGGTGTGTCCCCATGGTGGGCCTGTAGAAGGCACGACCTCATCTCCTAACAATACAGGCACTGCAGTCTCAGAGTCTAACACTTCACCTAAGAAAGGTAACCTGCTTACACATTCATCCTTTTTCTTGCTACTTCCTTTATGAACCAAATACATCTAACTGTCTTTCTGTTTAGGGTTGTTGTAGTTTAACTCAACATGAATATCATTGGGGATCTGCTTAAGGTCATATTTTCTCTTTGTATACATTATCCTCTCATAGCAAATTCAGCTAAGTATACAGGTGATTTCAGCCCACTTCCTTCTCTCTGAATTCTGGCATCTTTAAGTTATTCTAGAATGTCTATTCCCTTCTTACAACACAGTATCTAGAACAGTTCTTCCAGGCACAAACTTGCATTGCACTGAGAGGCCAATTTCTCTCACTCTACTAAAAGCCCTCCTTTTGTATACAAATTTAATGTTCATTGACAACAATTTCTGTGGAAAGGCTTTCTAGCTAATACAAAATATAGCTGCCTGTCTTACCATAACTGTACTTGTACACTGTGTGCACTTATTCTCTATTTAGAGCACTCCTTATAGTTACTATTTCACAGTTTTCCAGCACTTTCACAAATCATATTCAAAGGACAATAACCACCACACCATGTTTTATGTTTTTGTGCATCTATCTATAGTTATATCTATATCTATATCTATATCTAAATATATCTTGTTGCTACTGGATTTTTGGTTCCTTTTTTTTTTTGGTAGTGCGATTCTGCCTATTTGGCTGATAGCTACCCATCCAAGTGAGCCTAGGTATTTGTTTTTAGTTATGGCTACACCTGTTGATTTAGATTGCTTCCTGGAAGGTTTAGTTGCTGATAAAGATGATATTTCATATTTTCCTTGACTAGAGATGGGAATACTGCTTCAGATAATAACATGATGATGTCTATGTTGCCATCCAAACAGGAACTGGATATCAGAAAGGTGTTTGTGAAATTAAAATTGAGATCAAATATTTGACATTTACATTTAATAAGGGCTTACAGTCAAGAAGATATAGCTCCAAGAGGTTTGTGTGTTTATTTACAAATGGGCATTGGAACTGATAATGTTGACTTTATGCAGAGATGGCAAACAATACAAAAGGTAGTTTCTGCTAAGTTCATTGAATGTTTAATTAATTATTATGAGCAGTTAATCACTCAGATTGAAAGAACCATTATTATCAATATTAAAGTTGTTAATAACCTCTAGGGACATACTCTGTGCGATGTAATACTGTTTTAGCTGCTAAGATGCAAGCTTTTGATAAGGAACTTGAAGCACCCAAAATAAGGAAGTATAACAGAAATCTAAAGGATTATGCTTCTAAACAGGCATTCATTAAGCTTAAATCATGACATACTGTTAGATTTATTTTTAACACTGGTGTCTCAGGTCTTAATAGAACACAAAAGAAATCAATCCGATCTACTTTGCATTTTTCTATTATGTCCTCTGATTCTTCTATTTGTTGTAATATTGATACTGATACGGACTCCTCTCCTCAATCAAAAAGGACTTCTTTGAAACAAAATCAGGGAGATACAAATGCATTGGTTGCAAACACCAAAAACCTGTATCTACAAACAGAGATATCAATACGTTTTCTGAATATTTTGGCAAAAAGTTAATTTCAGATAATCTCGTTAATAATTTGCCTGCTTTTAATTTTGATTCTTCTTGTATTTCTTTATTAAATAAAAGTTTAGGTTTTGCCCCTACTGCATATGTATCTTTAACTGATTTAGTACTTCATGTTGAGAAGTTTTGTCATTTGTTGCATTTGAAATATTGACATTATTTAACGGGGACTTCTGACTTAAACAGTGTGAATACTGATTTTTGTATTTAAAAATCTTCTTTTCAACTTCCTTACCACCCCACAGTCCACATTTGAACAGTCAGCATTAAATGGAATATACAGAAACCAAAATTATATTTTCATAGCTTTAGTTTAAACTTAACAAACGATTAAAGAACAGCATTAAATGAGTTAAGAACAAATCAAGATATAGTAATTAATCAGGCTGATAAAGGGGGGGGTAATATAATAATTTGGTCTTCTAAAGACTACAGACTTGAAGCCCTTAAGTAACTTAATGATGCCAGAGCAAATTTATTCCTGGAAACTAACCCCCTGCCATGTTTAAACATGTTATTGATGAATTTTAGTTGAAATGGTGATTATGAATATCATTACTAAATCACCCACTGGAGATTTTATCATAACCATTTGAAATTTCAGCACCTGTTAGAGTGAGTCCCAAAATGCAGAGACTCAATGGCCGAAAGATTGAACTTGTATATATCAAGTCTGAGATACCATTTCTCAGAATATTCCATTTGCTCCCAGGAGTGGTGCTCTCGGAGCTGATATAAATAAGTTTGGTGGTGTAAGGGGCTTGCCCCACATGGGTGGTGGAGAGGTGGATTACTCCCATGCAAAAAGAAGTTTAAAGAGAGCAGAGCTTTTCGAGATTTGCTCTTCTTTGGGTTTGTGGTCTTTTTTCAGATTTCTGGCAGTCAACATCTTGAATGAGAACATTTCAATAGGAAGCTGATTTTATCTCTTGTCCAAGGTTCATAAAGGGGTTACACTTGCCTCTGAATTATTGTTTCAGGACAAGGTTCTCTTACTCAACCACTTTCATCTTTTTAAAAGTTTTATCTCAATCCTTTGTTACCTATTGTAAGGGCTAATCATGAGAATACTGGTGACTTTTTGGTGGTTATTTGTCAGATACAAGTAAAACATATGACTGTTTTATGCACATTGAATGTGAAGAGTCTCTCTACTTCAATACTTCATGATAAGGTTCTTGAGGCTGTTAATTATTGGTTGCAACAGAGTACCCTATATCCTATGGATTAAACAGATTATTGGTATAATTATTGACATTTGTTTTATGTTTTTATTTTGGCAATAAATGTAATTTACACTTATGTGACACAGCTATGGAGGAGAAGTTTGCCCCCCACATAAGCTGATTTTTACATGTGATATTCTGCGTCTGTTTACATTTATGATTCAATCTTTAATTCTTCTTCTTCTTTTTTATGTGGAGGTGATTTTTGGATGACTGTTGGTGTTTGTGTGAGAATGATATTCAGTTGTGATCTTCTTTTGTGAAATGAATGATTTTGGCCCTACACTGAATTGTAAATGTATTTTTTTACAATTGATTTTTTTGGACATCGTTATAACCAAATTATTGGACGGTACTTTTAAAACATCATTGTACAGTAAAACCTTTCTAAGAATTCAAGAATTTTATATTGAAATATTTCTCATTTGATATTTTGATTTAGAATAAATATTTCTTAATTAGTATTATATATAATTTTTTTATGGGATATTTTGGATAATTGGATAATCAGAATTTTGTTGTTTCTGTGTGTGATGCCTGTGCCCTGGCCCAGCAATCAAGGAGCCTCAGTCCTCACCACTAACACCAAAGAGGGCATCTCATATATGAGGAAAGGATAACAAATGCACACAGTAAAGTGCAATTTCCCTTAAGAGCACACAGAGATCACAGTCAGTCTGGGGCTGGTCACTCCCTTGCTCTCCAGATCCCCAATAAGACTCCCCACTGGCACAGCTATAGGGTCCAGATCTCAGCTTAGTGGGCAAGCTAAAACCTCTAGCACCCTCTCTGTCCAACCAGTGCTTCATGTCTCTGCCCAAGTAGCTGACACACACACACACACACACACACACACACACACACACACACACACACACACACACACACACACACACACACACACACACACACACACACACACACACACACACACACACACACACACACACACACACACACACACACACATGCACTTTGAGAAGAGTTTATACAACTAAGCAGACACTCCTGGGGAAGGCTGGCACAGTTTCTCCAACTGTGCACCTTTCTCCCAGACTATACAGTAGTTCTACTTGCCAACACCCACTAATACTTATTAACTACTCAAAGGCCCTTAAAAGGGTGACCATTTATTACTGTACAATATTATTATCCAATTGGTAGTTGTGACTAAACAGTCAAGGCTTATTAGAGTGACTTGCTACAGGATCAATATAAGCATGCAATGTACTTTTAGAACTTAGCTTATCTCTACACAAAACAGCCACAGTTAAAAGGGTTTAAAAATATTTAATAATAAATAATTAAAAACAAAAAACAATACTTTCTACTACACAGTGTAAGTCAAGAGTTCAGAGATCACAGAGAAATACTTAAAATAACACAGTAGTAAAGTTCTGACATCACAAAAAGAAATCAATTAGTCTAACCTTTCTAGTTCCTAGCTATTTCTAAAAGAAAACACAAGTCTAAAATAACTTACATATGAGCAAGACAGTGCTGTGAGTTGGATAGTCAAGACAAAAATTCTTAATGCGTTCTGATTCTCTCTGTTTAAATTAATTGTAGTCCTGATTCCTATTACATCATTTTTTTACACTTTCTTGGTATTCTCAGGCTGACAGAAACTGCATTTATATATTCTTTTACACCTAGGCAGAAACCAGAGCATTAAAGGACATTCCACATGTAAATTCTGGTCATTAACTTTAGCCTTAAAACAATAGGCAGGAAGCCTTTATCTAGACCGGCCAGAGCCGAATTGTAAACATCAAAGACAGTCATGAAATAATTTCAGTTTCAAAGGACAGACAAGAAATGCTTGACTTTGCTTTTTTTACAGCAGAGGGCAATGTTGCTACACTGTATTGAGTTCAACATTTCAGAGCATATTCTTTCATTTAAGAAAACAAGCCTGTAATTCAACATTCATATTTACAAATGTCAAAATTATGTATAAAATCCTGATTGTCTCTAGTAGATGTGGCCAATTTGGACTCGAAGTTGGATTTAGATTATTTCACTAATGCTCTTATTTGCCTGTTCAGGCTAAGGAGCAATTTATTCCAACTGGGCACCTGCTGGACATCATTTTTTTTCCTTTTGTAATATAGTTTATTTATTGCAGATGTCCACCAGACAGGTTTACTCTTCCTTGCGGAGGATGATTTTGTCCTGTCAGGTATTCCTGATTCCATCCATCTGTATAAGTGCGCGTATAGTACTTTGGTGCAGATTTGGACATTGGTGCTAGTTCCTACAGAAGGGGAGGGGGTTGTTAAGCTGTTTATACCATCTCTCAAAAGGTTGTAATTAGCTTTGGAAAGGTTTTTTTTGTTTGACCCTAGCTGCGGGGGTGGGGGTGGGGGGGTCAGAAGAAATGCTGGCTTTGAAATTGTCTGCTTTATGAACAGATCTTACCAGGGAGGATAATACTGTAGCTGTGCTGCAGTGATTACTCATGTTGGTTAATGCCAAGTCAAAGATATTATCACGTCTTGTGGGGGTATTGACTAGATGTTCCAAGGCATTTGCATTGATAAAATTGAGGAATTTCTGGGCATTTGTGTTCTGGCATGAGTAGTTTTTCCAGTCTATGGTTGGGTAGTTAGAGTCCCCCAGGATCAAGGTAAAGGGTTGAATCCTGAAAGATTCAAAGAGGTCCAGATAGGTGGAGTGGGCATCTTGAGTCATATTTGGGAGCCTGTAGCTAGCTATGATTTGAAAGGGGTCTTGTCATTGGTTAACTGCACCTGGAGTGCTTCCTGTGTGTCATAATGTTTGACCAGCCTGGAGGTGTGTGTGTCTTTAATATATATATAGAAACTCTGCCTCCTTTGGCTTTGCTGCCCACAGTTTGGGGTCTGAATGTATGATAGGATGAGTAGCCATGTAAGGCTGGGATGCTCTCTGCAGTTTTGAACCAGGTTTCTGTGACTGCACAAATGTCAGCAACTTCCAGGGTTAAGAATGCTTGCAATGAGTGTAGTTTCATTTTTAGACTCCTAGCATTTAGCAACATGACCTTTAATTTGCATTTTGTTGAAAGTTTATGTTGGTTTTATCAGCCTCATTACTTTTCCTAAAAAAGGCACTATGGGGGAGGCAAAGGTCTTTGCCAGAAGCCTGAAGCCCAAATGAGACAGATGCAGGCCATCTCTAGCAGAACATTGTGGCCTTTTGATCATATCTTCTCAGGCTGTCAGGTACTGGATCCCCCTGGAATGACACCAGAAACTAAGCCAATTGTTAAAGTCAATCATTTTCTGTTTGTATTGAGGCATCATTTTGGGTGATGGTAGAATGCTGCTTAAGGATAGGAATGTACCTGCCTGGGACATATATTCAGTGAGTTCAACCATGTCTCTCTTTATATAGTCCAGGGAGGTACATCTCAGGTCGTTCACCCCAACATGGACTATGACAGAGTCATAACAGTATCTGTTGTTGAGAAACTTGAGTGCTTGTGTGATGTGGTGGATTCTGGCACCTGACAGACAACTAACTGTGACCTTCTCCTTATCCAGCCTGGTGAGAGGCACATCTATGTGTCTCACAATGGAGTCTCCTATGACTAATATGTTGGGTTTATGGTTAGGTCTTAGTGGTTGTGGGACACTGGTGTGTGGACTATGCATGGTATGTCGTGTGGAGGGTTGTGGAGTTTGCATGTGTTTTTGCCTCTGATGTCTCCTTTGTTTAGGTTTGCTTTTGCTGAGAACCTCTGCATATTTGCTTGTGTGTTGTGTAGTTGTGGGTGGTGTTTGAGGTGTAGTGATTGTGTTGACAACCTTCTCAGTGCCAGATATACTGGCTTGTGAAGGAGAGAGCATAGACACTAGGTTCCTAATGTAATTGCCAGACTGAGCTTAATAATGATCCAGCTGGATCGGTGTACTGCCAACGTTAATACATTTTAAATAATTACCAAACAAACAAACAAATAAGAAAAATAAATAAAAAAATAATCTACAAAGAAATAGCACACTAATAAGCATTTGTGAAAATATGCTGTTGGACTTGCACTCAGTATAGCTACTCTTTTCTCAGCTTAAATGGTTAAGATAGATAAGTAAAAAAATAAAAACAAAACTAAAAAACAAATGCTCAAAAGTGGGCAAATACAAAAAAAAAAAAGAATGCTAAGTGAATTACTTAGTTTGACTTATCTCAAAGCAAATGTGTACAATTTTCCTTCACTATTTGCCAACCTTCATTTATAAGAATCAACAGTCAAAGAAAGTCTTTAAGCAGAATCCAAAATTCCTGTCTTAGGTGGGAGGAGAGTCAACTATTCTGAGCAAGTCATGATGGAAAACCCAGTAAGCTATAATTAGATTAAGCATTTCTACCATTTCTTCTTTTCTTTTTCAGGGATGGGAGTTAAACTAGCTTTTACCCAGCAGCACACGTAAAGCTGTCACTCAGGAATAAAAAAACTTTAGATATCAAGATACTATGAAGAGAAAGAGATTTATTATCTGTTGATCCATACATCTATGGAAATCCTATGTACTTCTTATCATCTCCCTTCCTTTTCTGTATAGTTCACCACTTCCAAGAAACAAAAAAAAATAAAATAATAAATAAATAAATAAAATAAAACAGAATAGAATAAAAATAACTCAGATATACTAGCACAGCAGACTGGCTGGCAGCTGTCTGGGAGTGTAAATATGACTGCATACCTGCATCGTAAATGAATACTGCCAGGATGGCCTAACAGAATAAATACTTTGACTACATCTGTTTGATTTGCATTCTACTCAGTACATGCTTTCAAAACCTTAATGTAGTACTATTCTGTACACACTGCATAGTTTATTTTGAAACAGTATATTTATATTAACATATTTCTTCAATAATTTCTAAAGAACTGCGGTGGTGGTGCTGCTGTAGCATTGTCGCCTCGCAGTAAGATGTTGTCCTGTTCGATTCTCAGCTAGAGCGTCTTCTGTGTGGAGACATGTGTGAATGGGCATACCTTTGTTGAAGGTTGTGCGTCAGGACTGGCATCTCGGCACATAAAAATCTACTGCCAATCATTAGCGGACCGGAGTTCCGCTGTGGCGACCCCTAACTGGGAAAAGCCGAAAGACACAACAAAAAATTTCTAAAGAATTCTGTCGAAGATAAATAGTTTTGCCATGGTTTCAAGTAGCAGTTCCTATTTTCTTTTTGTCAGCAAAAGTGCAATGTTTGCTTGTTTTAAAACAAAACAATGTTAAATGCACCAATACAATGCAACACTTTGCCATTTTATTCTTGAATTTTGTTTCTTTCTATAAAGTGGAGGTAAAATAAGTAATAATTATAGAATGGAAACTGCAGTGCTTAATTTATTTATTTTGCAGTGCTATGTTGAGATACGTTACACTGTCTTTGGCCCTCTGGGATTCATTTCCTATCCAAAATTGTATGAAAGCACTTTTCACAGAATATTTTAGTTTCAGTCTCTGTATCTGTACTTCTCTATAGGAATCGAGTAGTACAGTATGCAGCCATTGTACAATGGATATGGAAAGTTAATTTCTATTTTCCTTTACTGACGAGTAAATATTGCATAAAATATAATAATTAAGAAAAGGATCAGAAGTGCCTGAAATCATATTTCTAAAAAAACATTGTTATGGATGAAAAACACTTTTATGTTTCAAACTGAAAATTCTCATTTTTCCAATCTTTCTGCAGATTTAATTGTATCCCCTATCCCATGCACCTGCAGGAAGTGTTTGCATGGAAGTGGCTACACTGGAAATACTAGTTATAAGACTGGCCAGAACAGTTGTGAAATCGTAATGCTCCATTATACATATCTACTGCCTATTATTAGGAAGTTATGTTTCTACTAGGACTATGCAAATGGTTTTGTAGTTTACAATTATACTTGCCTATGTTGGCATTTACAGTGGAATTAATACAGGTTAGAGAAATGAATATAGGGTAGAGCATATAGATAACCATAGTTCCAGCTCTGTAACTGTAAGAAGCACTCTGGGTTCCTATGAGTACAAAGAAAACGCATTATGTCGAATGCGTTTTCGTCGACACATGTAGAGCGAACAGGCAAAACAGCAAAGCAGCTGTTCAGTGAATTCTTTCCCTGGGAAAGAAGTCGCTTGACCACTTTGTTATTTTGCCGTGTTCTGAAGTGTAGTGTGGTCCCTTGTCCGGTATAGCTCCCGAGCGTGATTGTACAACAGTTACTGACCTTAGGGTTAGGGTGCGGGTAAATGTAAGTGCATATGTATGAAAGTGTTTACTGTTTTATATTTTGTGTTAGATGTATGGTTGAGTTACATGTGTATGTGTTTTTAGTTGTTTACTTTTGTTTTGGGGGGGTAGAATTAGGGTTAAGGTAAGTGTGTATGCGTTTGTAGCTGTTTATGTAAATGTGCGAGAGTTACTGACCTTAGAGTTAGGGTGCGGGTTAAGGTAAGTGCATATGGTTTAAAATGTTTACTGTTTTTTTTTTTTCATTAAATGTATGGTTGGGTTATGTGCAGATGTGTATTTAGTTGTTTACTGGTTTTTGGGGGTGTATAATTAGGATTGGGTATGTGTGTATGTGTTTGGAAGTGTGTAATGTTTTTTTTTGTGGGAGTTGAAACAGCAGTTTCCTTCCCTAGGAAAGAAATTGCAGTTCTGTGGCTTCGACATTTTCAGCTTTCGCTGAAAATGTGTCGATGTAACATTGTTCGCTGTTTTAAGCATTCGATGTTGCAATATAGACCCAAGCACTCCTCAATCAGCACATTTAATAATCAGATCATAGGACAACCAGTGTGCCTTACAATATGTATAAAGTTTACCATTGTACGCCATAATTTTTGGAATGTTTGAATGCTATTGCAATATGGCAATGTGCACTGCACTCCCATAATTCCCAAGATACAGGAATGGCATAAAGCATCTATCTGTTAATCAATACCTGTTTCTAACAAGTTATCAACCCATTCTATCAGTGCCAAAGGGTATAAAAGTGATCATTTCTTTTACCACAGCTATGATATTATTTCTTTATTCTTCTCTATTATTATTATTATATGATATTATTTCTTTATTCACTCAACCACTACCACTGTACTACTATTCACACCACCACTCATGTCTCACCCTCACTCAGCTCCCCTCCCACCAACTCAAGAAACATCCCTATGCACCCCCCACATATTCTACCAACTATATTACTCAAACATAAAGCATCCCTACAACTTAACACAGTAACCCTCCCACCATACCTATTATCCAAAGAGCACAATCATAAAGTTTCCCTTATAAACAAACACATTCAAAAACTGAGAAAACTAATAACCTCATGCATATCTAAACTAGCCCTAAGTGGAGATATCCACCCCAACCCTGGCCCTACCATCTCCAACCCCAATCCTCATAATCAGACTAGAAACCACAACTTCTCCCATATTATAGTCAATAGAAAGCCAAGTGACTCCTTCTACTAAATATAGCCTAAATATTAGAAGTATATCCAACAAAGTCCATGAACTCCATGCCACTATAGACTTGTACTCCCAGATATAGTCATCCTGACAGAAACCTGGCTAAAACCTCACATTACCAGTGAGCAAATACTCCCCACAGGTTTTGGAATACTAAGAGTAGACCGGCTAAACAAAAAAGGAGGCGGTGCAGCTATAATATTTAAACAGCATCTGAACATCCAGATCTTAAAATCATCAGTTCCACAAATGGGCAATGAAGAAATAATATATACCAACCTCAAAATTAACCAAACGAAAACCATCAACATAATTGGATGCTACTTCCCACCTGGCCAAAACATCCATCCACTAGAAAACCTCCTCAGCTGGTCTACCCACCATCTTCCCCAAGAAACTATCATTTTAGGTGATTTCAATATTGACTGGCAACCCTGTTCTGGCAACCATCCAACCCATCATGTAAACCTTCATGGCTTCACCCAACTAGTCCAGTCACCAACCAGGATAAATAAAAACTCCAGCAAGCACACTACCCTGAACTGGATACTAGTCAGTAAGAGCCCCCAGTCATATATAACAGGCTGCTTATCAGATAGCCTCAGTGATCACTCCCCAACATTCCTACTCAAAAAATACCTATACCAAGCTAAACCTGTCATCTACCCTCAAATACGTAAAAAACTAAACTTTAACCCACTCACATTCATCTCATCCCTCAAAGAATGTAACTGGCATTCTCTAAAGTACCTCAGTCTTGATGATGCAGTTGAATTTTTTAATACTACCTTCCTGAACATCCTTAATTATCATGCCCCCATAAGACTTTCCAGAACTAAAGCACAACCCTCCCCATGGCTACAGAAAATCACTAAGTCAGAAATGAAAAACTGGGATAAAGCCTGGGAGCACTGGCGCAAAACCCCCTCAACTAGACAGAAATTCCTAGAACTACACAATAGAGTCAAAAAGCTAATAAAACAGGGCAAATTCCAATACTTCCAGTCTGCTCTAGACTCCTCCCAACACAGCTCCAAACAATTCTGGTCCTCCATAAACTCCATCCTCCACCCAGGTAAAGTCAGTACCCCTCCTCCTAACATCCCTCACTCCTCAGAAAATATTGCTACCTCATTCAACACACATTTCACACAAACCATACTATCACTAGCTAAACAACACAACCCCCTCTCCCCTCCAACCCACGCCTTCAACTAATAATCTCCCCACTGCCTTCTCTTTTTCTCCTGTACCTACCTCCAACATAAAAAAACTCTTAACTAAACTTAAGCCCACCAGATTAGCAGCAGACAACCTCCCAAGTGAATACCTACAAATTGCAGCTGATGCTCTGGCCTACCCAGTATCCATCTTGATTAACCAATCTCTGTCAGAAAGTTATGTTCCCACACTGTGGAAAGTATCACATATAATTCCCATCCACAAAGGCGGACCCTCCACAGAACTAACCAATTACTGCCCCATAGCTATTCTCTCTCCACTCTCCAAAATACTAGAGAGATGCATACACTCTCAGGTCTCAGACTACCTCCTTACTAACAACCTCCTTTCCAATACTCAGCATGGTTTCCAACCAAACCATAGCACCACCACTGCCTTACTCTCCTTTACTAACACTATCCATCAGCATAAAAACAATGGCTATCTCTCCTCTGCTACTTTCCTAGACCTATCTAAAGCATTTGACATGGTCCCACACAACTTATCTCTGTCCTCAGTAACCTATCCTTCTCACAATCAGTCACCAACTGGTTTCAGAGTTACCTGTCTGACCGCCAACAATCCGTTGTATGGCAGAATGACATATCTCCCCAACTATCTGTCTCCATAGGGGTTCCCCAAGGATCCATCCTTGGACCCCTACTCTTCTCTGTTTTCACCAATAATCTAGCCTCTGCCACCAAACATGGCACACTCATACAATATGCAGATGACTCAACCATCATCTGCTCAGCCCAGTCCCTACCCAAATTGCAAAAAGTCACACAGGAAGCCTTTTCCTCTGTTGAAACTTGATTATCCGATGCCCAATTAATACTCACCCCAAACAAAACTAAACTACTCATCTTCCAACCCACCAAACATACTCACAACAACTCTCACTTTAACATCACAGCGAAAGACAACACCACTATATACCCAACTGAACACACCAAATTACTAGGAGTGGAAATAGACAATAAACTAAAATTTGACATTCACATATCCATGACCATAAAAAAGTCCACAAAAAACTAGGAGCGCTATACAGAAATAAGCAACTTCTCACCAAAGCAGCAAAGATTTCAATAGCAAATTCCCACCTTATCTCCACCCTACTTTATGCATCTCCAATATATACCAACCTAAGGCAATGTGATCTAAACAAGCTAGAGACCTGCTACAACAAAATCACCAAATTCGCCACAGGGGCATCCCACCGTAATCACCATTGTCTCTCACTTGCTGAACTGGGTTGGCTTGAACTCCCTAACCTCCTTCAATGGTATCAACTCTCACTCGCCCACAAACTAGTAAACCATCCACTAAATGTCCCATCCCTCCAGAATCTACTCCAACCCTATCGCACCACCAGACCACTAAAATCCAGCAACAAAAATCACTTGCAGATCGCTAAAGCCAATAACTCTGCTAGTGAAGCACTATTCTCTTGCACCATAGCCAAATTATGGAACTCCCTCCCACCCACAATTACCTCCATACCATCATGCACCCACTTCAAAACTTTACTAAAAGTGCACCTAAAAACATGCTGGCTATGCCCTTGCAACTCCCACTCTAATATCACCCACCCCATCCAACCACTACCTTTATTTCCACTCCACTAACTACCTTGATTATAGCAAGCTCAGATGCTCATAAGCCAGTACTTATTATACAGCAGGAACTTCTTCTTGTAACATTTGTTAATATCTGTTATGTACTTCACAGATAAAGATTCTAGTAACCTCTTCAAACCATGGACAAAAAGTTTTTCTCTACCCTTCCCTCCATACTATTACTCCTTACTGTTTCCTATCTCTCAACCAGATATGAAACCCTAACCCTAACAGGTGTCCTCCTCTCTAAAGGTCACACCTCCATTCATTCTCATAACCACTCCAAACCCATCCCTCCATCTCACTACCATGCTAATAACCAGATTCCTAAAATAAATCATCCTACCCTCAGCCACCCAAAGGTGCCCTCAACAAAAGATACCCTAAAATTATTAGTCAAACTCCAAAAAATATTTGACTACTTAAAAAAATCTATCACAATAGATGGTGATATCCACCCCAACCCAGGTCCTAACTCTGACTTAGACCCCAAAACACTGAAAGATACCAGAAACCTAGTGGGCTCCCTCCTTATCCTCCATCTTAACCTAAGAAGTATTAATAATAAGATTCACAGCTTACATGCCTTGCTTGCAACTCACTCCCCTGACATCATGTGTCTATCGGAAACATGGCTTAAACCATGCACTAAGGATGAAGAAATTATCCCACCTGGATATAGCATCCTTAGGAGTGATCGAATAACCAGAAAGGTGGGGAATAGCTGTCATGTTCAAGAACTCCTGAACATCACCATGAACCCACTCCAACCCCAAAAATCCACAACCTTGAACTAATTGCTCTAAAGATTCGCCTTAACAATCAAAAAAGTATTAATCTCATAGTGACTTATCTACCACCAGGCAAAAATATTGAAAACCTAGAACTAATCCTCAGTTGGCTTGCCACCAACTATCCCCAAGAAACGATAATTCTAGGGGATGTTAATATAAACTGGGCCCTCTATTCCGAACTCCCAAATCCTCTCCCCATTAACTTACATGGCTTCTCGCAGAATATTCTAACTCCTACCAGAATGGGTAATGACCAACATAAAGAGAGCATCCTTGACTGGATACTTACAAACAAGGCTCCAAAGAATTATACTACAGGGACCCTTCCCAACGACCTTAGTGACCACCTGATTACCTTTATTATTAAGCACAAGTGTACAACTTCAAATCAACCACAATCCAGACTAGTCAGGAACAGTAAGAATTTCATCCCGGACCAATTCATTGCAGATCTTAAGGCATGTAATTGGTCCATCCTAAAAACATTACCCTTAGATGACAGTGTGTTATATTTCAATAACACTTTCCTAAGAATACTCGACTCGCATGCTCCTAAGCGTCTCACTAAAACTAAGGTACGCATTGCACCTTGGCTAACAAAGGACACTAAAGCCAAAATTAAACATCGAGACAAGGCCTGGCACAAATGGAGAGCCTCTAAAACCCCACTAGATCGCATCAAGTTTCTCCAACTTAGAAACTCAACCAAAGCAGCCGTATTGTCTGACAAAAAACAGTATTACTGTCACCTCCAAAATAAACACCAGAATAATCCCAAGAAATTCTGGGCGGTTTTAATCACCTCCTTCATCCAGGCAAACCCACCACCCCTACCCTGAAAAACTCATTGGTAAAGATCCTAGAGAAATAGCCAACACCTTTAATTCATTTTTCACAGAAACCATTCAGTCCCTGGCCAACCAACTTACCACTTCCCCCTTGGCTACACCCTCAACCAAAGTCCAAACTCAACCCGCCTTCAACCTCCAACCCGTACCTACCTCCTATATTAGAACCCTCCTAAATAAACTCAAACCAACCACCTTAGCGGCTGACTTACTCCCAGCCAACTACCTACAAATTGCATCTGAGGCCATAGCCTACCCTGTTTCTATCTTGGTTAACCGGACCATTTCAGAAGCTTCTATTCCCTCTATTTGGAAAATCTCCCACATCATCCCTCTTCATAAAGGTGGATCTTCCACAGACACATCAAACTACAGACCCATAACTATACTATCTCCTCTAGCCAAAATCATGGAACGCTGCATTCACAAGCAGCTCATTACCCATCTTATTCGAAACAATCTCCTGTCTCACACCCAGCACGGCTTTCACCCCCATCACAGCACATCTACTGCTCTCCTTTCCTTTATTGACTCCGTTAACCACAATCGTAACAATAAATTAATAACCTCGGCGCTCTTTCTTGATCTATCCAAAGCCTTCGACATGGTCAATCACCAACAGCTGATCCACACACTGGAGGCATACTACCTTAGCAAGACTACCATAGACTGGTTTAATGACTACCTTTCTCATAGAAATCAGGCTGTGCTATGGGAAAATAGCTTATCCGACCTACTCCCCACAAATATCGGTGTTCCCCAAGGATCTATCCTTGGTCCTCTTCTTTTCTCTTTATTTATTAACGATCTGCACTCTATCATACCCAAAGCCACCTGCATACAATATGCAGACGACTCCACCCTGATCTGCTCCGACAACTCCCTCGACAAACTCCAAGTTGCCACCCAAAACTGTTTTTCCCTAGTTGAAAAATGGTTCTTGGAACTAAAACTCTTACTTAACCCATCCAAAACCAAATTACTTCTGTTTTTCCCCACTACTCCCACCCCTCAAGGAAATCATTCTCCTACCTCCAATCACCCCAACTTTCACGTGATATCCAATAATGGGACCAAAATTGACCCTGTCTCTCACACCAAACTGCTTGGTGTGACCTTAGACCACAAGCTTAAATTTGACACTCACATTAACCTGACCATTAAGTCGGTAAACAAGAAACTCGGGTCCATGTATAGAATTAAGAACTTCCTAACCCCACATACTAAATTAACCATTGCTCGGATGCACCTCCTTTCCACACTCCTCTATGCCTCCCCAATATTCTCCTTCCTTAATAAAATAGAACTCAACAAACTATCTACAACCTATAACCACATAGCTAGATTTATAACAGGAATGCCCTATCGTACACACCACTGTAACAATCTCAGAACACTACACTGGTTAGAACTACCTAACACTCTCAAACTCAATCAACTTATTGAGGCATTCAAAACTATCCACCATCCTGACA